>NW_019385224.1:114078-177855 GCF_000671375.1 Centruroides sculpturatus
TAGCGCCACGCTACGGAGAGATTTCTATCGTCTGGACAGTATTATATAAATTATATATAAATTAGGTACTGTACATATAATTATATATTAATTATATATAAATTAGGTACTGTATATATAATTATGTATTAACTTATTGTAACTTTATTATAATTAAATATATAATTTCCGCCGTCTAGCGTGGCGCCACGCTACGGAGATTTTACACTAACTATCGTCTGTACAGTATGTAAATTACGTACCGTAAGTCTAATACAGTACTGTAATTTTATACATTTCTTGTGAAAGAAACATTTCTTATTCAACGGCGATTAAAATTATTTATATTAATGATGTCTCCAAAGTTCAATGAAGTTTTCGCAGAAAAATAAGTTGTTAGAAATCGGCCGCTATTTGCTGAGCTGTTCCGTGACGAAAACAAGCTTTAGCAATGGCGATGTTCAATGGTGCACACTCGGTAAGTAATCCTACAATTTTTTGTTTATAGCGTAGTTTATATGGATTATTCCCAAAAAATATATACGTATTTTGGAAATGTTGAGTCGGATTAGTCTAGAATCGATTAATTTTATGAAAGAAAACCTTTCAATCAGCCGTAGTCTGTAAACTTCACACATGTCAGGCTGTGATTGGAAGGACTTGTAAGAAATCAGATTCCTAAAGAATGGAACGTATCTATGATCTTATAGGGGGGTCGACTGTATTCACTGACTCAGCCTCCTCCATCTGTCTTATACAGGAGTTTAAGTGCATCCATAAGACTATCAACAGCATTAACCACCTGGCATTGGGCAGTACCAACAGGTACTCCCTCTCCTGGATTAGAGGTCACCAGGGTCTGCTTGGCAATGACAAAGCAGTTGCTCTGGCCAGGCAGGCTGCTATGGATTGTGAAGGTGATTATATCTATAATGCTATTACAAAGATTAGTGCAAAAACCATCTTCAAGAATGAGAACAAAAACATCTGGGAAAGCGACTGGAGAAATGAGCAAACTGGTGCTATTACACAATTATTTTTCCCAAGCATTCTCACCAGTTTAAAACATAAAAGACACTTCTACATCCATGAAGAAGTCCAATTTCTAACTGGGCATGGGTCTTTCTCCAGTTACTTTAAAAGATTCAAGATCCAGGATGATGACAAGTGCACAATCTGCAATATAGAAGACAGGCCACTGCACTACATCTAACATTGCCTTGCGATGGATAGCAAGAGACTCAGAATCCAACTTCTTGCTGATGCTGCTGACATTCCATGGCCTTGCTCCCCAAACGAACTGTTGAGCAATCACACGCTACTAGAGGAGTTTCAGTGCCTCATTAAGAGTTACTTTAAATGCATCAGTAATAATAGAAGATTTCCCTACAACTGAAACAACTCCTAACTGCTATAAGAGTATTTATAAGTACAGTATATGTAACCTTTTTTTTTTCCTTTTTTTTTTATGTCCATTATTGGTTTGTTCAATTTCCTGTTTGTTAGTTACTATTATACTGTACAATGCCATTTAATACCCATCAAGGTTAATTATATTCTTTCTATTTTAATCTGCATAATACTTTTGCATTACTTCTTAATTTGTATGTTATTTGTTGCGCTGTAATTTATTATTCATTGTATCCATTATAAGCGAATTACTGTTTTCTACATATCTTTTACATAACTGTATGTTTATATATCCTGTTTTCTCACTATGTTTTGGTACTCTATGACTATATATATCAACCTCTGGAGTGCTCTGCGGATCAGAGGTCCTTGTAAATAAAGTATTATTATTATTATCATAAAAAAAAAAGTAATTGGTCAGGCTTTAGGTCTATACTCACTTGTCAGTGTGATTTGAAAAGGATAGAAAAGGTAAATAAATTTCTTTTCACTAGAAATTATCAAAATCAGTTATTTTGAATTCATACAATTATCTTTAGACTGGGTGCAATACTTTTCAATTTGTATTTCCAAGAAATATTAGTTTAAATATTTCTGTTTGTATAGGATTACTTTCTGCCATTGAAGTCGTGATTGATATGCATTATTTTTATTTTAAAGTAAAACTGGATGCTTTGATATCAAGGGTGTGCTGCAGCATCTTAAGCACCCACCCTAGATACACCTGTTTTAAACATAATGAGGCTGTTTTGTTATATTATTAAACATGCAGACAATAATAAAATTTGGGGAATAATTTTGAAAATTTAATTTTAGTTTTAAATCCAATTTATGCTATTCAAATCACTTAGGTTCTCTAAAAAGTTTTTACTCTAAGTCCGTGTCAAGAGAAGTAAAGATTGGGAGAACACAGGCGATTACTATTACTAGTCCAAAAACTCTTTGTTGGGATGAGCATAAATAAAATGAGTGTGTATCCTTATGGCTGTTTCTCCTGCAGAAGCAAATAGGAAATTAATACAGTAATTTATTTATTAATTTTTACAAATAAACAGAAAAGCCCCAAAGACTAATAAGTACAACAAACTAGGAAAACTTGTTTGCTATGTAAACAGGTTTATTTGGCAAAAGGACTCAAAAACAATGGATTGTTCAGATAGGCAGCTGTTAGTGTTCACGTTCTTGTCAATAGTTTGAAATTTGTGTTGAAAGTTGCCTCAGGAAACAAGTGAAATAATTCATGAATCAATTATCTTGCCATAGAAACTGTTGTTTGTCAAAAAATTTGTGACTTTACACATTCTGTTTTATTGGAAGTGCTTGTTCTTATGTTTTTCGATTTTGGATCATCCTCACACTGAGTAAATCAATACATATAATTTTGAACAAATTGAATACACTTTTGCTGGCCAACAAAATCAAGAGAGACAATTAAAATATAGATGTCTTGATGCAAAATAATTAGACGAGACAAGATCCAGCACAGAAGAGAAAAAGAGATAAGAATTAAAAGAACAACAACAAATCAGCTGAAACACCACTGCCAACAAGAGCATCGGAGAACGAATTTTTTTGAATGCTATAATTTAATGTAAAACGTCGAGGCAAAAGTCGATGCAAAATGAATGAGTGTGTTTAGTAATCATCTACACATTTATAAATATTAATTGAATAATAAAATATACATGAAACTTATTTAGAGAGCCGAAAATTTTTAGAATAACATACATACAAAATTAGATCTTCCGATAATAATTTGTGTAAATTATTATCGGCCCAATTATTATTGTTCGAATAAATAAGAATGTTCGCAATAATTATTATTTACTATTGATACTGTTCTTTTTAACTTTTAACTGTATAATTTTTGTAAAATATAAAAAGATTTATGCATAATGATCGGAACAATTGAATTAATACATTATCTAAATTTATACACGTGCTGGCTGATATCTGCCCTAAAATTAGCTTTATAATGAAGTTATTAATTTCATTTGTATTTTCAGATTTTAATTTTAAGTTTTATTGTATAATTATTATGCAATAAACAAGTTTAATTTTAATAAAGATCATGAAGAAATTGGCAAAAAAATAAAAGATTAAATTATATATTTTAACTTACTCATTATCCTGGAGGTAGAAAATAGAAAGGTATTTTAGTTTTATAGTTTGTAAAGTCACCATCTCTTAAGGTATTTTGAATTTAATTTACTTCTTATTTTTTAATGCATAATGTAAAAGCTAAATATTAAAAAAATGTTCAATATTTCTGGAATCTTACAATCTATAAATAAAAATTTAATATACAGGGTCTTCCAAAAATGAATGTAACTATTTTAAATTACTGTAATTGTGTTAATTATTATCTAAGGAGTATGCAACATACATCGATGGATAGAATGACCGAGTTTCCTTGACATCTCGACATTCAAATGTCTCAACGTCTACTACCTCTAGGAGAGTCATTAAAAAAAAAAGTGACTCCGCAACAAAAGTTTTGTGCTCTGCAGTTTGCAATGAGTAATCTGCACAAGACTTAGAATTGTGACTGCCGTGGGAGGAGTGATGACAGATATACCATAGCAAGTGTAAGAAGAATTCAAGTATCTGTCAGATGCATGCTGTGCTATACAACGTACACGCATTGAGAAATTGTAATAGGGAAATCCGAAACTTGGACAGTTTTCCAATGTTTTAATGTATGATACAGCATTCTTAATAATTAGATGATAATTAGAATAATTACAATAATTTGAAATTATAAAATTCTTTTCAGAAGACCTGTACTTTGGCATGTACTATAATTTATTTAGTTATAAAAACTTCTATTTTAGTAACATCAAAGCAAGTATTTACAATTAAAATTGTAAATTTTCTTTTGTTCTAAAGAAATAAAGTTGTTATATGTAAAGTTAGAAATGTTATTGAATTTTTAATTTATATTTAATAAAAAAGCACACACATTAAAAATTATAACTTTAAGAAATATTTTTATTATTAATTTGGTTCCTAAATTCTTTAATTTTTCATTTTTTCGTACAAAGCTACAAAGTATTACATTATTAAATTCTAGAAATTTAATAAAGTTGAGAGTTTGTTAATAGATGGCATCACTCTAACATTAGTACTGGTATCAAATATTTCCAATTGTATTTTCATTGGCCTATAAATTGATAAGTATTTGTATACCAATATAAATTGTTTGTTAATTCATACTTAATAATTTTAGAATTGCTTATATAATTTTAATGTACCAAAATTCTAGAATATTCAAATATACAAGAAGAATAAAATTATATTTAAATCAACTGATGACATTAATAATAATAATTCATTTTAGAGTCAAAATATCAAGAATTTTTAAAGATAAGAATCTAAAAATTGAATTATGAATTTTTTAATACTTTGAGAAAACATTAGAGACAGATTTTTATATAAAAATTATTGTAAGAATCTTGATTTCATCTTAATGCTGTCTACGAATTTGATTTATAGTTTATTTAAATTAATATTTAAATGCAAAACTTTCATAAAATTATAAATTTGGAAACAAAAGATTTATAAGTATTAGGGATTGTTCTAAATTTCAGGATTTCTTAATTAAATAATATATATTGTCATTTCTGCACAAAATCCTCGTAAGCATCACTATAGGTCCAGCAAGTTTTATGTCAGTTGTGCATGCCTGTAGAGTGTGCGTGTTCCATAAAAAAAAACATCAGAAACATTCGACCAATAGAATTGGTTGTACTGTTATATATAATAAGCTCATATATAATTAGGTAGTGTGCATTGTTAGGAAAACCTTGTACATGACTAAATCTTTTTTCTCTGTTGTTGAGTGTTGTCAGTAGTAAAATTAGATAATTACATGATTACACTTATAAGATTTTTTCTCATGTGAAAAGTTATACTGTTTTGTTCAATATTGTCTTTTGTTGTTCCTGTAAAATTTAATATTTTGATGCTTAGAGGTTTTCACATGTCAATAGAAATACAGTAGAACCTCGATTATCCGGACTAATTGGGGATGAAGGTAGTCCGGATAAGGAAAAATTCGGATAATCGAAACAAATACTTTAGTTTGTCTTTTAATGATAATATAACACGTTTTCTTTTCGATGACATATCAGTAATATTAAAAATAAATACTGTATTTAAATTGTGATCAAATTTTCAAGAAACAAATGTTCGTATTGAATTTGGACTACTACTGACCAGTGCTAACAGACTACAGTAGATCCCCCTATAAGACGGTAGATACGTTCCGTTCTTTATGAATCAATTTTGTAGGAATCATAGTTTACGGACTACGGCTGTTTGAAAGGTTTTCTTTCATAAAATTAATCGATTCTAGACTAATTCGACTCAACATTTCCAAAATACGTATATTTTTTTGAAAATAATCCGTATAAACTACGTTATAAACAAAAAATTGTAGGATTGCTTACCGAGTGTGTACCGTTCGACTACGCCCGTTGCTAAAGCTTGGTTTCGTCGCGGAACAGCGCATCAAACCGCGGCCGCGATTTCTGATATTATTTTTCTGCGAAAACTTCGTTGACCTTTGGAGACATCCTTAATATAAATAATTTTTATGGCCGTTAAATAAGAAATGTTTCTTTCACAAGAAATGTATAAAATTACAGTACTGTATTAGACTTACGGTACCTAATTTACATACTGTACAGACGATAGTAAACTCAACTTACTCGCCTAAACTCTCTGTAGCGTGGCGCTGGACGGCGGAAAGTATATATATAATTATAATAAAGTTACAATAAATTAAGTTAATATATAATTATATGTACAGTACCTAATTTATATATAATTAATATATAATTATATGTACAGTACCTAATTTATATATAATTTATATAATACTGTCCAGACGATAGAAATCTCTCCGTAGCGTGGCGCTACGGACGGCGGGTAAGTAGTTCGGCTGCCCGATGACGTTTTACGTATTATAGGAGTTATTTTTACCGTTGTTTACGGATAATGCCACAATTTTTATAGGAATCATAACTATAGGAAACGCTTTTATAGGGGGATCTACTGTACTTATTATTTAAAAGGCCCTCTGGTGGTGCAAGAAGGCGGATTTTATAAAATAAAAAGCAGTTGAAACTGCATTTTTATGAATAAAAATTTGACAAACTATTTATCGTTTTATGACGAATAAAATTTTTTCTTTGCGTTCGCGGCTTTTAAGTAATGCATAAACCTTCGAAACGTGAGGCATAGGCGGTGGCCCACGTTGCCCGTGCCTTATGCCGCCCTTGGTCATAGAAATGATGTAATTTGAAAATAAAATTATTTATAAATACGTATGTCAAGTTATATTTTTATTACGATGCAAAATATATTTAAGAGTTTACGGCCACTGTGCCGGGTGAGACGTTGAAACAAAAAAAGTTATGCATTCCATCACGTACATAAACAGTATTGTAATTCGCCAAATGCAAATCAGCAAATTCGTAAAATTTTTATTTTGAACAATCCGGATAATCGAGGTTCTACTGTACATTTAATTGAAGATTAATATTGTATCATTCAGAATTTTCTTTTCGGGCTTGTTTTGAAATTTATATATTTAATAGAAATTATAGACACATCTGCAATGATTGTTAATGTTTAATAAAAGTTTATTTTTCATTAAGTATTAAATTTATTTCACTTTTATTTATGTTCAAGTTTAATTCTCATTTTATAAAAATGAACAAAAAAATCAGACAAAGTCGATGAAAAACAATTACTATTTATTAATTCATTAAATTATATTCTATTTACAAATTTGTATATACACCTGTTATCATGAAAATTATACTTTCTGTTAACGTGTTCAACGACCCGACCTAAAAGTAGTTGCTGGCCGTAGTGCTCGGCTTCTTCTCTGGCCTGAGCTAAGCCAAATATTGTTAAATAATTTATAAGTTGTTTCCCAGAAAATAATAGTTCTGTACTTCTGGTTGTTTGCATGTTTTCTGCTTGTAAGTAAGCTTCACACCTTTCTTGGTGATAAGCAATAAATTGTTGGCAAATATTTTGTGTAGATTGTTCCAAATCTTGAATGTCTGGTAACACAATATCATCACTACCGTATCGAACCTTCCTATAGATTCTGGCACATAAATGAATGATAAAATTAACATCAAGTTCGAATATGAGGAAGATTATAATTCCTTGGCCATATACTAAAAGTATATCTAAAAATTGTAATTCTATTAATATACCTGAAGAAGTCTCCATCACTAACATCCAAGTACATATAGCCAAGCTTATTATCATAGATACATTCAATAGGAATAATAGAACAAAATGATTACTTATGTCGTGGATATCGATGCAGTTATCAAACATTCGGATTTCCATGTCATTTGTGGTCACATCAGCATAATCTTGAATTAAAGAATTGCATGCCTTTCTCTGTTCTGAAGAACATCCGTAACGATCAGCACATAATAAATTATAATTACCCACTTCTATATCAGTTTGATTAAAAATGTCTTCGATATCTTCCATGGTCCCGTAACATCTAGGAATTTCTTGCTGATCGTGATTGATACAAGATACATTTGCATTAGTGGTATTTTCGACATCGTTAATTGGTTGGTAGTTGGCTTGCTGATTAAGCCGACGTTGTTGAATAATTAGACAAACTGTCGTAATGGCGACGCTTATAGAAGTTATTATCAATATAATATATCTTTCTATAATACCATATTCAAAGATATCATCATCAGTTTGGTTAGTTGCAATGAAAGCCATAGTTGCCACTACAGAAATTGGGAGTAAGACACCTAAAACATTTAAAAACATGTTTAATCTAATAACAAAACATAAACTTCTCCAATGAAGGAATGCTATAGTGAGAGCAAGTATAACTGTCCATACCCTTACAAAACTTACTCCTCCTATATAGAGAAGTTTGAAGTAAAACATCTGATGATCTGAATAAACAGATGATGTAATACCCTCAACTGCAAGTATTATTTGTGCTAAAAGAATGATAAATGTTGCTCTGTGTGTGATAATTTTCCATTTCTTCCTTATTAGAAATGAAATTATCAACCAAATGCTTAATGTTAAAGTAATAATACTGCTGTACATTTTAGTAGGTAAGAGATCTGCTTTTAACAAAGTTAAGTCTTTTTGATGCATAGACATCACACTTGCTGATATAGCCATGAACGGTGCAGCAATCACTGTACATATTACCATTCCTGTTGAAACAACATCTGTTGACAAACCATAGTGGACAGCATACAGATAAGCTGCAGGTGCAAATGGAAAAGTCCCATAAAGAAAACCGAAATTGCTCAATTCATTTAACTCCTTACCTGGAATGTAATCAGATAGCAGAATAATAACTTTTTGAATTATCAATGGTAGTAGTAATATTTTGGCCAATATTAGAACTATCGGGCAAATTAAAGCACGACCTTTCATCTGTCCAAATTTTCCAACAAGACTGATTCCAAGAAGAAAGAGTGCCGTGGCTGAATATGCTGAACCAAATATATCCAACAACTTGCATAATACATTAGGTAGATGCTCATGGAAAATTATATTTGATATTATTCCAAGTACAGTCATTATTATTACTGGATTAGTTATAGTACCTTTAAGTACTAAAAATAAAATATTCTTCCTCCTTGTCTCTTGTTTATGTATCTCAATCAGGAAAAAACCTACTGGGTTTAATATAGCTAGCTGTATAGGTGCAAGTAAGTAAATGTAATGTGCGTATTCAGGATGGTGATGACTATACAAAGCTAATATTAAAGGATAACCAAGAGCAAAATCATTACTTTGGGTAGCAAGAATTGCATAAAGTCCAGCTTTACTTGTATCTGCAGGTTTTGTAACAATAAGTGTTGTTATAGCCACTAATATAAAAACAATAGTTTTAGATACAAAAATGCTGGCCATAAATGTCCAATTAACATGATCAAAGTCAAGCTTTACAAGCGAGCTAAATATGAGAGCAGGAAGAGAATAACATTGTACAAAATTGTTTAAACCTGAAACTTCTGTAGTAGATAACTTTCGGTATTTTCCCGTAAGATAGCCAATCAGGATGACACCAAAGCATTGCACTAATGCCGACAATAAAGTGTTGTTATCGTGATCACCCATTTTATTTCCTGTAAAAGAATAAAATTTAAGATAATTATAATTTGAGCATTAAAAAAAATCTATCAATATAATTAAAGGTTAAAAAACAAAACTTTGAAGTTAAATTTATCTCATATTTACTATAATTACCTTTTGATTTACATATAGGAAAAACTATCAATCAACAATTATAATTGTGTATCACAATGAAAACAACTCTAGATTTGTTGCATGTGTTAACTGCTCTAACCAGATAGATTAAATCCAAGCTTTGAAAATCACTTTCCAGACCATTAACAGCCTTCAAAACAAAACAAATTTACTACTATTATAATTATTTCAGGGTATGTGGTTCATTAAGCTAATGAAATGTGCCAATTAGTACGATTCACTCTGTTTACAGATAAAAGTGTAAATTTTTATTGATTTTATTATGATTGTAATTTAAAATATTTGGTTGAAATATTTAAGAAAATTAATTTTTTTTTAATGTTTAATTTAATTATTTGTACTTTATATTTTTACTTTCCCAGCTGTTATATATGACAGAGGAAAGTATGACAATCTAAAAGATTTTTACAACTTGGACACAGTACCTTGAACCATTGAGAAATACAGAAATTATTATTATTATTTTTTTGCATGTGTGGAAGGGACACAATTTTATTCACTCACTTTGAAGTTTAATAACTCCTGTGCAGGGAGGTTTGTGTATTAGGGGGCATTGATGCTATTAAATTTTGTTGGTTAAAGGTGAAGAGAATAGGGAGAAGAGGGGGTCATGTGTCTTATCGCGTGAGGTCATATTTAACTTAATGAAGCTTTCACTTGTTAGCATTTATAATTTTTTTTATTTTAATAAAATTCATTAAGCTTTTTACCATTTTATTATAATTAATAATATAAAAAGTTTCTTAAAATAAAATCCCATAATACATGGCACCACACAATTTTAACTTTTTTGTTGGGAAAGTTATACAACTCACTGCTGGATTTATCCTTACCAGATAACAGTTAGTCTTTCAATATCTATTTAGCACATCACTAAATGAAAGTACTTTATAATCATAATTTGATAGCACGTTATTTTAATGTGACGATAAAAATTAAAATTTTTGATCAAATTTCCCAATTATAAGACAATATTACATTAATTATTATTGTGATTTTTTTATATTAAATATATTTATATTAAGTATTTATTAACTGCTTTCGTAGTAATGTAAACTCAGAGAAAGAACTTACATTAAAAACTAAATATTTAGTGTATTTATTATTTTTAACACAAAACTGAATAAAGAATTTATCACTTTAAAATTAAAAATAAGCTTTAATAATTATTTTAACAAAAATTTTGTGCTTAAATATGATTATAAAAATATTGAAGATGCTAACAAAAACTCTTACTATTATTATATTTTTAATAATTTATTGTCTTTTATGTTATATATAGGACAGGATAATCATTTTGGAATTTAATATATTAATAGGCATCCTTTTAAAACAAGTACTGTACAGTACATAATGCATTTACATGCATATATGAATCGTATATATATATATATAATTTATACAGTTACGTCACACTGGATGATTTTTATCACTTTTCCTTCCTTTGTATTTTCATTGCAGACATTTTTTTTTCTTTTGTGTATACGAAATACATATTGTGTGTGTGTAAATAACAATTACAGCTGTGAATAAGATGGGTGGGACCTCATCAGATGTAAAAATTGCTATAAAAAACAGACCCGAACCGACAGATGTAAAAATGCTATAAAAAAACCAATGGACTACTTGTGTTATGCATATATAATACTTATATTGATATCAATAGAATACAGTGAGATATAACTTTGTATATAGTCTAGATAAGTAACTACTACATATGGAATACTTATCATCATTCAGTGTATATTATTGGATATATGAGTGTATAATAAATTTTACGGATTGAGATTAATCATTATCGTGTAATGTTTACGTTAAGCATGTCAATGAATAGCATTATTCTTACTATGTTGGGTTCAGAGCCTTCGAAAGAGGATGTTGGAGATTTTTCCCTGGGCTCGGAGGAAAATCCCCAGCTTCTCCTTATCTTCATAGGGAAAACTAGGGATTCTCCCTCCGTTACCTTCTGCCCCACATAAGATTAGGGGCCCGCTCTAACCCTACCTCTGCCCAAGCTCTCGACGGTCCCAGTTAGGCTTTACGAATTACCAAATTTAGGCAAACCCGTTTCTCTCAATGCTAACGAAATAACAAAAGCTCGATCGATAAATTATTTATCATTGGATTATAAGAGAAATCGGAATTGTAAATGACGTTACTTTAATATATAAATCATTTCTTACCGGCTTATCTGTCGATCGCACGTCATTCAATAGATAGCGGCATTACCTCGACGACAATCGGATTTATCGCATTGTTTGGGCGCCATTTACGGATTCCCGCTTCGTACGGAGACCGATCCGATTGACAAAATGCGTCGTAACGAGCCGACGATTATCGAGCGAGTGGACTACGTGCTGCGAAGAGCGATGGAAATGGAGTCTTCCCTTTACTACTACTACGGCAAAACTGAGCATGCGCGAGACGTTATCGTCTGCTTCCAAAATTTTCTTTTATATTTTTTTTTTGTCGAGTGTTTTTATTCAGTTTTTATCCTAGTTCGACGCGTCTCTAATAACGGCGGGAGTATTTTTAAACCGATAAAGTATTTCGTTAAGGTATAATAATAATAATACCGATAAAATAGTTCACGGACGTCAACCTGTGGGTTGCTGTGACGTCACCGATAACGCCTTGTACGAGGAATTCACGCACAGTCATTTTAAGGGATTTTAGATTCATTAATTAAAAGTTAGTAGTAGTTAATGGCTGAAAGGATTTTTTTTTCTAAGTAGGAATCAAGTGACAAGATCGCTAGCGCGAGTTGAATTACTGCACGGACTTAGACGTCACGCCTTATTAAGCAAATGTGACGGGCTCCGTCACGTGTTTTTTTAAAGGTGGAGGGCGCGCGCCGGGATTAATTGGAGGAAGTTTTTTTCTGTTGCATCGAATTTCGGAGCGACGGCGAGAGATTTTTGTTTCTCCGTTAGCTTGTTGTCGAAAGTCGAACGTGACAAACTGTCGATTTTTGCACTTATTCGTAGGAATTGAAGGTGAAAGATAAACAACGTAGGGTCGGTCTAGTAATTAATTCACGCTGATGTTTTCGTAAAGGGGAACGAGGTAAAGAGAATAACGGTAGTTATAAATAAATAAAAAAAAACTAGGAGGTTAATGCTCGATTGCGTCCACGTCCCTACCGTTTTTATTCTATAAACTATGTCATTGTCATTTATCATTCAGTTAGAGCTTGTTGCAATGAAATGTACTGTACCTTTGATTTATGTAGTTGACGCACAGTCTATGTTGATAACTTTCCATTATTTTGTGCCATTTGTTCGTAAAGGTGCTTCTTGTATCGATTTAAAGTAAATTTAGGAGTATTTTGATAATTTATGGAATTATAGAAAGTGTTTATTATACACGGGTCTGAAGCTATAATGTGTAATAGGCGCTTCCCCTCCACCGACTAGTGTTATGTTAAAAAATGCAAGGCCCTAAACTATGGACTTATCGTGTGAGGCTCCGAGCTGCAGCTTGTTTAAATGGTGTGCAATCTGGCTCTGATTATACTGGATGTCCGAAAAGTTACTGTGTAGTGAGAAATTTGTAATAGCTTAAATTTTTATGTACGTCATGGTACGCGAAACCCGTAAGTCGTATGTCTCGTGTTTCCGCTTTATTGTAGGTGGGGTTACCACATGCTTGCTTGCGCGTATTCTGGTTTCTCGGACTGCGGTTTTTATAAGACTTCTTCGTCAAATGCATAATCTTCCATGGAATCTAGCCCACTAGGTTTCCTGACCTCGCTCCCCCAGATTTTGGAACTTTGGGGACGTTTCTGGCATTTGCTGTAGGAGAAACTGCAATATTGTACATAAAACTTCCCATTTATTAATTAATTGAAACAAACCTTTCCACTGCACAGTATTTTTTGGACACCCTTTACAAGACTAAAATTGTTGGAATTGTAAAATTTAAGAACATGCATACTTCTGTTTAATTAAATATATATATATGACACCTTTGAATTTATACATAAAATGTATTTACATGTAAAGGCTTCATAAAATTTTGTTTAAAATTGCAGAGATACAAATTGAATTTAATAAATGTTATAGTAGTTGGTTAAACTGTTAAAGTTCTTGAGGTAATAAGCATTTTGCTGGTCTTAATGACTTTTTGTGAAAGTATTTATTTACTAAGATAGGCTACAGCTATCTAATTTTTAATCCATTACAGTTTACATTAATGATAAGATAAGTTTGAAAGCTGATACCTTATCCTAATTAGTTTATAAATATTTGTTAAACGTGTATTGTGTCTCTGTTATATCTTTGCATGCCACAAAATGAATAAATTGTTAAATGTATATATGTTAAAAATTTATTTTAAGAAATATTTAGTAACATTGAATTTCATATTTTTGCAAGTGATAGATGAATAGATTGTTGTAAGCACGTAATGCAAGAATGAATATATTTAATTATTTTATTCACAAAACTAATATGTGCAAGATTATTTATAGAAGAAAGTTATTAAATTTTAAACAATAAATTTATATATTACAAATGCATGGTTACTAAATCTGTAAAATAGATTGTAGAAATGGATATATTATTGTGTTAATGAATATTTATACAATTTCAAGTTTTGTATGTCAAATACAGAATCTTCCAAAAAGAATTCTACCATTTTAAATTATTGTAATTATGTTAATCATTATCGGAGGATGTCGTAACACACATTAAAATGTTGGAAAACTGCCAAAGTTTCGTATTTACCCATTACAGTTTCTCAGTGCTTGCTACAGCATTTCCGACTTTGCAAACTGGAGAATACAAAATGCTTTTTCTGTTGCAATCTCCATTTTTGTTTACGTGCATACTAGAGACAGTAGACAATGATATGTTATAATGCTGATGGGAGACGAAACTTGGACGGTTACTGTATTGATTGGTGTAAGTCAAATACATCTCAGATGATAATTAACATAAATACAGTAATTTAAAATGGTAGCATTCATTTTGGAAGACCGTATATTAATGCTATGAAGTTTAAAGAACATTAATGTTTTTGACTCATTAATAGGCCATCTTCCAGTGTGGACATTTGAAAGTGGAATGCCTGAATGAAATGGGATATTCCACCTTCAACTGTCTGTATCTGAAGATGGCCAAGTAATTGGATCAGAAATGCGAGTTCTTTAAACTTCACACTCTTGTAAACGTGCATTGATTAATTCAGCAGAGTAACTCTGATGGTTAGTTCATTCTTATTGATAAAATATATAAACTAAAATATATTACTTATAATATAAACTTGTAAAATATTTCTTAACTAATTTATTTGAAACTTTTTGTATGGTAATTTATTCTTACATAATATAAAATTGCATACAGGATGAATCAAAAATCTATTTGCGGGAATTTTTTAAAAATCAATACTTTTGTTATTGTAGGTGAAAAGGAAAAGAATATATCCATATTCAGTTAAATGGCATTAACATAAAGCACATTTTATAATTTACAAGTGACAAATTTGGCTCTATGTATAAACTTTCAAATTTATTTAATATTGGAAGATATAATTCTAAAATAAAGTTCATTTTACACAGATTTTCAGTTAAATACTATTTCATTGAAGTTTTGTTGCTTTTCATTTTTATTTACATCTGGAGCAGGTTCTCGACCTTTCCATGGCCACAGAACATCATTCATATACTTTTTATTACATGGAGCTTTAGTGTCAATATATTCAAAAATCAATAAGTGAGTCCACATTTACAGTTCTCGCATAACAATGAGACAATAAACTATTGTATTGAATAAAATAGAATGGAATTGTCTACAATAAAATAATGTGTTATAGTACATTGAAATAAACTTGTAATAAAAACTAAGATCTTTTTTCTCTTATGGAATACTCTGGCCCACAAACTTGCTTTAGAGGCAAATTTTGTTACAGATAAAAGTGTAAAACAGTTTTCTCCATATTTATCTTATTTTCATTCTTAAATATGATTTATTTCTTATTTACAATACTTAAAACATTTGATTTAATGATGTTTATTTTGTATAAATTTACTGGTTTTGTAAGAATTTAAGCACCCTTTGCTGCCTTTTAAAAATGAATTCTAATTTTATCAAAAGGGCTTATCCAATATTTATTTTATGTGATTTTTAGACTTCTTTTGTAGAATGTAAAAAAATGAAAAATTGTTCTATTGAAAGAGATTAAGGAAAAGAAATAATATGATAAGCATCAGTAGTTTAAGACAAAAAATAATTGATCTTTTTATGAATAGAAAAAAATTTTCTTCACCGTTAACTGATTGACATAAAAAAGTTTGCTGAAATTGAATAAAATGTACTTTTGTTTAACCTTGAATTTTTGATAAACTGTAATCACATCAAATTCCTGCTTTATTGGAGCACGTAAACAGATGTTAATAATTGCTTAGTATAATATTTTCAAGCTTCGTCAGCTCATCTTTGACGGACGCAAATTCCCGAACCGAGCCGGTGAAAGTATCGGGAGCTATTAAAAACTGTTTTTATGCTCTAGTAAAGCAGAAATTGGTGTAATGTGGCTTTTTATTATTTGCTTAAGTATGAATATTTCTTATATCGTCCAGTTGTTAAGTGAAATACCTAAATTCCGTCGTAAATAATTTTTTTTACATTTAAGAATCATATATAATTTTTTTCTGATGAAATGAGCAGATAGACAGACAGGAGAAATTTTTAAATTTTAACATATCTGTTATTTATATCCTTGAATGTACAGGAAATGTTAGCAGAAAGAACAGCCAAGAACTTTCATACAATAATTTGTCACTAATGTAAAGATCATACTTAGATTAGTTGATATATGACAATTCTGTGCAATGTAATAATAATATTTCTTAGAAAAACTGGTTGGCCTTTATTTCTAACATCATCAATCGAAATTGATGTGATGCAAGACGCAAGTCAATGTACATTTAATCTGTAGATATTTTCATGATTTGAATATTTAAATTTTCTGATATTACAATATACTTTGTATAGTAAATTAATAAATAATCATTAAAAAAAATCTTACTGACACAAAGAATTTTTTTTTTGTTTCTCCTGCCGCAAATAAATGTTTTTTTTTTTTTTATATATATGAGCTATTAAAAAAAGTTAAAGTAAAAATTATATTTATCCCTTATTTAGTAAAAATTGAAGCTTTCTCAAAAGTTCATAATAATTTAATGAGAAATGACTTTGGATTTCTTTAAAATATTATAAAATGCTACCTTTGTTGGAGCTCACTCTAAATATCAGTTGCACTTTGCCTAAGCTCGTCATCAGGAAAGAGATAGAGAGATGAGCGAAGAAGCTTTCTGCCTCCCGATGACAGACTTTGTTACCCAAAAGTGCTTGGGAAAAGCAATACTTAGAGTGAGCTCAAACAAAATAGATTTTTTTCTTATTTTGTTTGATTTTATCATTTATTATTTAATATCTGAATGAAAAAATACTCGTTGCAATAACAGAATTTATAGTGGGTTGTCCTTTAAGCTAAGTGCTTGCTGGAGTAGAGATTTGCAAACAGAAATAATAGATTTTGATTAATCTATGTTTTGTATACATGTTCATAAGAACAAGCTCAAGTAGAAGGAATAGTTACAAGTTTATTTGGTTTAGATGACCCTAAATAGAGAAACATTCCCAAAATTTAGTCTCTTGTGTACAAAACATGATGCAAAAGCAATAAAAAATTAATTTTTATCAAGCAAACAGCATAAATACTTTTTCAGCAAATATTTTTTAATAAAATGTTCAATGAAATGATTAAGAACAGTGGACACACTAGAAATATTTAAGACAACCTTAAATGGAGATTGTATTAACAACAAAAACTATAAAACACTCTTTTGCGTGGAGGTCATTGATAACCCCAATGAACGTGAGAGCTCCATACACACAAAGAAACTACAACTGATAACCCGTTTAATTTATATTTATTAGTATCCTGTTTTATATATTTTATGTTTATTATATATATTAATACAGTTATTCATATTTACTACTTTAAATGTGTTATGCATCAAGTAGAGTCTATTTTGTAATATTTTGTAGATAGAATGCTTGGTATGTTCCATTTTGGAATCTCACAAATTCAATTTTGGCAGCTAAACCTGAAGAAGCTTATTAAATAAGCTAAAAACATTTACTGGAAAAATATTTATCGCGTTTGCTTGGTGAAATTTTATAGAAACTATTGGTAATTATGATTAAAGTTTCTTTTGTTAAGAGTTGGAAAATATTTTTTTTTTTTTGTGTGCAAGATAAATTCAACCAGTCCTGTAATTGTTAGTTACAGTACCAAGCACCATTGCTATTAAAAATTATATTACAACTGTTATTTCAAGGAAAAATAAGAGATTAATACAAAGTTTTGGATTCACAGTATAACAAAGGTATTTCTACCTACAGAAGTAATAAAATGAAGATTTATTATTACATATAAAAATAAGTAATTACAAGACATGTTTATTATTTCAAGTGTAAAATTTATGAATTCCGACAAATTACATTATCACAATTGGCCTTGAATATCTTAGACTGATAAATTCTGTTTATAATGAGAAAATAGAATTTCTGCAATAAAAGGATGGGAGAAAATTGAAACAAAAAGTAATTTAATATACTATAATTAGCTGTCTTCCAGAAGTTTGTTGTACTGCAACCATCAATGTGACCATGTGATGCCAGAAACATTTTTATTATGATAAGTCACATTGTAGCAGAACTAAATATATTATTATTACTTTGTTAAATTGATTCAGTATAATAGTCCCATTTTCTGTGGATTGCTGCATTCCATGTTATAACATCACAGGAAAGTATTATAGTCGTGATGAATTTGACCCTCTGGATATTTTTCAAATCTCGATGTTGCAAGACTACCTGAACCCAAAAAAGGAAAAAATTCCATGGATGTGTATGCACAAGCATGTTGGCATCTACTTCATGTAATATCTCAGGATGGGGTAAAGATTAAGAAACAAAATTTGCTATGGTAACTTTTATATAAAGGGCATTGGCGCTATTAAATTTTGGTGGTCAAAGGTCGAGGTGTGAGGTGATAGAAGTAGTCTTGTATCTCGAATGTGATTTAAATTAATGAAAATTTTAATCGTTATTGACAATTACAATATTTTTAAAAAACATGTTATTTGGACATTTAAAGGTCAGAACATTCCAATTTTGAAACACTTTCTGAAGCAGGCCTGTAAACTAGGCTAAAAACATTTGTTTTTAATAAAATATTTCTAGAAGACATAAGGAAGGTGTGAAATTAATTTTTAAAAACTTGTCTCTACCCTCAAAATTAAGCCTTTTTTTAAAATAATAATAATAATAATAATAGTATAAAACATACTTAAAATCTTGTAACAGATGGTACCACTTAACTTTGTGATCAAGTTAGGAGCAGGGGTCTCGATTAACTACATATGAACTTCTAGTTTGCACCGGAAGTCGAGTTATTTTAATTCAAAAATTTTTTCCTGAACCGAGTTAAATAGATGATTGGCACAACTCTATTTTTAACAGGAAAAGTATGATGTACTGGAGCAAGACGCTACTGAAATTGAGAGAGCATTGTGACAAAAAATTGCAGCTCGACATTGTAACTGTCACAATAAATAGTTGCTCATCTATATATATATAAAAATGAATGTATGTCTGTGTGTCTGTTCTTCATGCATTACCACACCGTTTATTTGATTGCCATGAAACTTTGGGAAGTTGTTTAATATACTCCCGCAAAGGTTTCTGGCATAGTACGATTGCCATAAAGCTTTGGGAAGTTTTTTAATACACTCCCGCGTAGGTTTCTGGCATAGTACATTTATCCTACGATAGATGGCGTGAGTGTATACGAGCATTTTACTGTGTGTTCGATCAATTTCAAATTGTGAAGACCATTTCCCCCCTCAAAAAAATATCTCTATATGCATTTGTGAACTGTTATTTATGATATTTGTAATAATTTTTGTTTAAATAATTATATAATTAATCACTTTATTTCAACTTTGTTTTTGCTAATTATGTATTAGCTCGAACGTTGTTAAAACCTTAACTGTATCCCGAACAACAACTGAAGTTGTAGGAGGAAATTCACCTATTTTACCAATCTAGGGATCCCCTTTTCCAAATTTTAAAATCAACTCAAAATAATTTAAAAAGACAAATTACAATAAAACGATTTACTATCCAACTATCAGATATTTCACAACATGCCAAGGAAGAGAGGAAGGAGCAATTAAATAATTAAAATTATAAAGGATTAAAAAATATATATAAAAATGGGGAATATCATGCTTCTGACAATTGCTGCAAGTGTGTGGGCTAGATTTGGAGAATCCGTGCTTCTCGCATGGACAACTGCATGTAGCCAGTTCACGCGTCGGAAAACCTTCTGATTTATTCGTGTATGCACCAGATGGAAAAACAAAAAATTTTGTGTATCCACAAGCACTCCAATAAATAAATAGAATTGAAACGACACTTTGAAATGTTTTCCCGATGAAAATGAATAATAATAATAAGTTTCAATAAAAATGATAAAATGTAAATTGAATTTTATCATAACGAGTTTGCTTGAATTTCCTTTCTTCTGAGATCGCAGCAATGCGAGATGGATAAGCTAGTTATTTTATAAAAATTAATGCATTGAATTATACAATTAGCAGAGTTAAACATAGTTTAGCAATTGTAAAGATAATTGATTTTTCTTTAACTTAAAACTCAATTTATTATCGTAATTTACTGCTTGTATCTACTAATCATGGAGAATTAATTTGTCATTGATTTAAATACATTATTTAAAGAAAAAAATTATATCTAATAATACATATAATTATTTACTTTTTGAGAAGTTTTCCTTTTACTTGACAATTTAAACATGTGCATCCATAATTTATAGCTTAATAAAATGTTGGAAACAACATTTCTTATATATTTTTAGTCCACTGGGTACTAAGGGAGCCTATTTTCATATCTGTAGTGGATGTGATCAAACTCTTTATAGGGAGAATTGAGAGTCAAGGGAGTGTGTCTTGCTTATTGGATGAAACTATCTGAAAATTTGAGTATCCATCATAGATTTGAACTGTCATTTCCAAAGCAGTTGGTTAATACTTTATAGCTTGCCTGCCCAGTTTTTATTTAATCATTTCTGTTTTAATATTAATGATTTGTAAGATGGAATAATTAATTTATAGAACAAGAACAGCTTGTTAGGACTGCGGAACTTTTGCTAAATTATAAAATCTCTTTTCCTTCTTAGGTGCTAGAAGAAGTTTGTAAGAAACAAAATCTAAATCCTGATGATTATGATCTCAGGTACGCTACTATTGTAATCACAAATATATGTATTTTGAAACAAACAATTAATTTTAAATCTTTACTTTTCCAGACATTACAATAAGAAAGTTGATTTGAGTTTGATAATAAGATTTTCTGGATTTCCAAACAATGCATTATTCGAACTGGCTCCCGTTGAAACGCGGCGGATCGAAAACGACATTACGGTGGGACTGCAGATGGAGTCCGGAGAGAGGCTGATGCACGATTTTAAACCATCAACTAATCTATGGGACATTATCTGCCACTGGAAGAAAGAAAAGTATGTTTTGTAATATGTTTTATCAATTTTTGAGTTACAAGGCAGTATTTTAGAAGAATGCAATTAAAATTTAACAATTTATTATACATAATTAATCTATTTTTTAAATCAGTTGTGTTCTTAGCGTATGACAGTTCTGCCTGGAGAATTTTACTGGTTGAGAGGTCTTGCATAGTACATTAAAGTTAATATACTAACAATACAGTTTTGGAAAATTAATTTGATTTTAAAATATGTTAAAATTCATAAATTGAAGAATTTCTTACACAGTTAAATACTTCAGAGAATGGATTCTTTCTTCTATTTTTTGACTATTTTAAATACAACACTTCAACACTTATCAATTTTCCATAGATTATGCATAATCAGAGCCAATAGGAGAGATTAATGAGACAGTTGCCTCATTTTCTATTCTTTTTTCAACTCTGGTTAAGTTTTCGCATAACCAAAGCCAAGTTCTCAGCTTTGGTTACACTAAATTAAAAAGATAGAAGCAACTGAAGAGCATTTTACTATTTTATTTCTTAAATTATATCAGAAAGATGGCAAAGCTTTAAATTATATCAGAAAGATGGCAAAGATGTATTGTATAGAAATAAATACAATAAAAGTAATCAAAAGAAGTAAGTGTACAACTTTAAAATTAAAATACATTACATATTTAGACCAATACTTCTTAAACTTTAGACCAGTGTTTCTCAACCTCTAACGAATCGTCGCCCCCTTCAATAAAACCGTTACCTATTATCGCCCCCTTCACTTCAAAATTCCGATGCCGAGGACCATGACTAACGCCAAATTCTTACTGCATTGAATAGACTAGTGACTAGTATAATGTTATTTGTTTAATTATTGTACGATATAACGAATAAAATATCTAATTATTCTTAATATAATGTTTTACTATATCGCCCAGAAAATTGTTTTTCGCCCCCCAAAATATAAATTGTTACTAATCGCCCCCTCTACATGGAAAAACGCCCACATGGGGGCGATATCGCCCCCGTTGAGAAACACTGCTTTAGATGATTAGTGCAATGGATCAGAATTTATATTACCATGCAATGTTAGTTATTGTTGATTTTATCCATTAAAAGTAAATTAAAAAATTTAATTTATGATTAATCAAACACATAATTTAATGTATTCTCGCAAAAGCTTGAAAAGCTACTCGTACAGAAGATCATTTTTAAATACTTAGTCATTCATAGGAATTTGTGCAGTTTACAATATTGCCAACTCCTTGTCTAAATAGCTTACATTATTAATTATATAAAATCATTAATATGTATATTTAAACAATATATTTTTTCATTTAACAGAGGAGAACTAAAAAACGATAATGAATTTGGTGAACCAATCTGTATTTATATGAGGAAGGAGGTAAGATATAAAAAAAAAAATAAATTGTTAAAGTTTTTTCTTATATTACATGTGAGATGTGTTGTTATAATGTAAAGCTGTTGATTCATCTTATTATGATTATGATTACAATAATGGATATTTCTGTAGTTAGTTGGCGAAGAAACCCTTAAGAGTACAACACTTAGGAATTTAGGATTGACGGGTGGAAAGGCAGTAATAAGGTAACTAGCCATGCTTTCTAATCTTAGATTAATAAATTCAATGATTTTAAAATCTCTTTGAATTTGAATATATAATTTTAGAATATTGTGATTTTACACCTTATGTACTCAAAAGGTGTTAATGTTAATTTTTGAAATAGGTTTCTGTACAGGCAGCCTGATACATTGAAAGAACAAGCACATGTTTGTGTTCCTCTTCCCAAAACTCCTAAAATCGATATCGAAGAAAGTATACCAATTGACAGCTTAGATAAATCAAATTGCAGGATACCTTCCAATCAAAATACTAGTACAAATAATGTTTCTAAGATATTTCCTACAGTTGGTCAAGTTCAAGAAGGTATTATAAGGTTCATTGGTTATGTGATACGAAAGCTTTTATTTAACTTAATAACTAAAAATTATATTTAGTTCCTTCTACCGGTGATCATTCGACTGATCAAGTTATGATTGAAGAAGAATCTCATCAGGTCACAGAAGAAAAACAGGATGAGGTGATGGATGATACTACTGTAACAGAAATTGAGAAGGTACCTGTTGAGAATGTAATCCATGTAAGTATGATTGTTTAATTACTTCTGTCTTCTTTCATGGATAACTGAGTAACTGATGTAATAGAACTGATGTAAACAAATATACTCTTAGAAATTGTAATAAAATATTGTTACCATCTATTAAAGATAGAGGGTGGGGCATATGTATGTCCTGGCAGAAAAATTAAATTGTTTAAGAGGTACAAATCAACTCGGTTCAAATTAAATGCAGTTAGTTAAGTAGTAAATGGATTACAGATTACAATTTTCAAAATGTTTGCCTTCAGACACAACCAAATTTGGTAGGCATTCCTAAAATTAGTCAGTAATATGGTGTACCATTGTTGAATTTCCTTTAGTTGCATCTCTCATGCACTCCTGTAAAATCTGTCTTCATTGGAGTGACACATAATTTATCTTTAGTTGTCTTCAAATATTGCAAAGTCTAGGAGTTTAAATCGGTGCTATATGGAGACCATTTGATACTGTCTCTGGCTTTTCTGGTGCATTCAGAGCTATCAGTCTAGGACAGTGATTTTCAACCAGTGTGCCGTGAGAGGTTCATACATAATGTGGTAAAAAATATATAGTCATAAGCAAAACACTGGCTTATTTCATTTCAAATGAAATTTTCTTTAAATCAAAAATGTATCTATAATCTTCATATTTCGTTCAAATTATTTTAGCTTAGAAATAGTAGGACATTGGGCAGGTTTCTAAAGGCAATTATCATGCCACTTTTAAATGTAAATTAAGACTTAATATTAATTGCTTTTCATATGTAAATGAAAATTATTAATTTAAATAACTGTTGTTGTAACCTACTGCTATTTTAAGGAACAATACTGTTTCATTTAATTCACAAAATATACACACAAAGAATTAGGTTAAGTGGCAAGTAATATAGCAGTAGAATGTTTACAAACACAGCTTTAAATAACGTGATTTTTTTCTGTGTAAATTTGTGCCACAGAAATTTAATTATAGGTTCAAGTGTGCTGTGAGATTAAAAAAAGGTTGAAAAACACTGGTTTAGCACCAAATATTTGTTTGAGGTTGTCAAACACAAGTTATTTCTAACAAACTTAAAAATTAAAGTGTTTTCCCATCAGAACATACAAACGTTCCACCTGTATGTGTCTGAATGAGTTTCTATTTAAAAAGAATTTACATTGACATATTAAGGAATTGGATATTGACTGTATGTAAGGGATTATATGTAAACTGTCAATGAAGAAGTTAGATACTTAATTAAGTAATTAATTAATACCCAGCTAGATGCTTCTTAATTTCCACAACAGCACCTTATTTCACTTAGAATTATTTATTAACTTCAACAAAAGTTTTGTTAAAGATGGCATGTAGAACAGGTTAAAATGTTTGTTAAAGTTAATAAATAATTCTCAGTGAGATAAATAAGGTGTTGATGTAGAAATGAAGTTAAAATTAATCACCCACAAGAAACAAAAGCATTTGTGTAATGGAAATTAAACATATTTCTCAAAAATATCCTGTTTATAATAAAATTAATATACAGAATAAGTGAAATCTTGATTAACTTTTTTCAGCATATTAAATATTAATATGTTTTGCTGTTAAAAGAAAGTTTGGAGAATCTCTTAAAGAATCAAATTTATGTCTAAAATTTGGAATTTTATTCTCTGTTGTTAGTATAATTATATGATTTATATTAATATTTGAGTACTTTTTGTAACCAAAATACAAACCAGAAAAAACAAACATAATGTCTTAAGAGTTGGAATTATTAAATAACAATAAACAACACAAAGTATTTTCTATAATTGTATGAACTTTCACATGAAAATAAATAAATTGTAAACATTACGTTATTAACACGACTTTTAAATTTCCTTATTTTCATTTATTTACTCAAATAACTTGTTCAGATTTGGTGTGTATTTATTGTTTCTTAACTGTAGTAATGTTTTCAAACTTTTATTTCTTTTCTGGTATTAATTTTTAATAAAGTTTTATTGATGAAAACAGTATAGATAAAACAACGATCAAAATGGAGTGATTGTTGCTACAACATAAAATTAAGAAAAATTATTATTTTTCTAGCCTATAATTTACATATTATAATCAGTTTCCAATCATTGGTTTATGTGAAATCCGCGATTTTTACGCCGATGTCGGAAAAATCTTTGTAAACAACTCCGATGGAAAAACCCACTCTTGGTGAGAAGTATATCGGAGGTCACCGATTGTTTTCACATTATGATGGGAAAGTTGACAGTTAGTTGATCGGAATGCACCGTAAGTGTCAACTGAAGTTGATCACGTGCCTCATTTCCCACGAATAACGTATAAAAGCTCGAGTCCCCGAAAACTCAGAGCGATCCCTCGGAAGTTATACTTGGTAGATGTGCCATATTTGTCTCCATACTCCGGACCGAAAGGACATACGACCAACCACAGCCGTTTGAACTTCCATCGCCCTTAACGAACATATTCAACGAACGCATTTTAGACATATCGGCATACAGGTATCTGTACTTTTTAGAGCTTTGTGAACTCTCTCTCAGACTAGCAGGTAAAGCTATTAGAGCGTCCCTTTTGTACAGTGAATTTATTTAATCGCATTTAACCTATGTATCCTAGCTTAGTTATATAAATAAATGCTTGTTTTGTTTTTAAACCTGTCTCCTGTCTCTGAAGGACACCTGCCGACTTACCGACGCACTCCCCACTCAAATTTTTGCCCTCCTAGCCATCCGACTAGCCGAGAACGGGTTTTACCAACCTGTTGCAGAGTTAGTGGTCATTTGGGATGAGCCCAGTGGCCCACTGCTAATCTCACATTTACATATTGAAATGGACTCTCATCATCATGGCTCTCAGACAACCACATGAGGCCATGGCAAACTTTAAATACTGTTTGGATGCGAGTCAATAAAAATTGACCAACTCCAATTCCTGTTTTCTTTTATGTACTGTACTTTATATTAAGTATATAATAGGAGCATTAACCTCCTATCTTACATTATAGTATCCTCCTGTAGTGTAAGATCTTATTTTGTGATGACTCCCCCATTTCATAATCTTTCTTTGCATAGTAACTAATTACTGTTGCTTTTCTTTTTAGAAATTTATATTCAAATACATTCTGCATTAGCTAATTTCAAATTTTTATTGTCACGGCACCCATAAGAAGACTCTGGTTAAATCTAGTGTTTTTGAATACTTTATTGTAACCATGGATAGAAAATATTTTGTTTGTCATTATGTGATTGAAGATGAATATAATAGTGGTGATAATGAAAAACTTTGTGAAAAAAGTACTTTCAGTGTTAGGAATGCTTAATGATTCATTTAAAAAATGCTTAAAACATAGCCTTATGATTCATTTTGTAATGACTAAATCCATTCTGGGTTAATATAATCAAAATATATTTTAAATTATAATTTAGAGGCAGGAGTCTGAGTTGGTGCTTCTAAAATTCTATCTATTGATTTTAAAATCAATTTTTTAAAATTATAGATTGGAGAAAGAAATGCTGTCTTGTTTAATCTAGAAGATAATTTACCTGGAATTACAGGTAAGCAGATTTTTGTCTGTTCAAATAAACTTTCAATTTTTATTTTAAACTAACAGAAAATAATCTTAAAACAATAATAAAAATCAAAAATTAATTCTTATATAAATTTTAAAATAATAATAATGCGTCTAAAGCTTATTAACTGTTATTGTTTAGATGATTTACCGGATGAGTTTTACGAAGTCACGATTGAGGACGTGAAATACATGTTTCACGACTTGACGAGGAAAAGGTAATATATTAATACTATTTTATAAAATATTAATTAATTAATAATTATTATATGTTATGTATTTTATATTTTATCTGGAATGTAATTATTTATCAAAATTTATAAATTGTTCTATGAGAAGTTTTCTTTTAAATTCTGGCTGGTCAGATGGCTACACAGTAAAGTTGGCTCCACACATTTGGTATCTGATGATTGAATAATTGCCCATTTGTCTGCTTTGATTTGGCATGATATACCACAAGGAGTGGGAAATGGAATATATCAAGTATTGCAAGTAAATTGTCCATACTACTTGATATTGGCCAAATATTTGCTTGGCATTCAGCAAATACTGAATGTGTGGAGCAGCCTCAAAGTAACTCAGTTCAAATCAAATCATCTGCAGCTACTCTTGGTTTGAGTACAGTCCAGACTCTAACTTATCTTAATTGATGATAGTCATTCCCTATCCTTCAACCATATTAATTGACTATTATGCATTAAATGAATCAGTTTATTTAATTTCCACACTAATTCATTGCTTTATCTAAATTTCTAAGATATAAATCTTACATTTTAACTCAATGTAAGTTACAGTTTTAATAACACAGACTTGAATAATATGAACTTTTATATATTAATTTGAATGGAAGAATTCTGAGTAATTTTCTAAATTATTGTATAATAATTTCAGGAGAGAATTAGAAGAGAAACCATTAGAAACTTCGACTCTTCGGGAACGTCGGCAGCAAACACAGCTCCTGTCTTATAAATTTTCAATCATTAGAATTTATTTTCCTGACAGATTTGTACTACAAGGCATCTTCCTACCGACGGAAACGAGTAAGTAATTTTGACCCTTAATTCACAAGCTCACTTCCTTACTTTTCAATGTATCTGCTTAATCACTTCAACTTTAACTCAATAACTGTGCGCCATTTTTTTCATAAAAATATCATATCAGAAAGAGAGTCTTCTACATAATAATTAAAATTAATTTTACTTACATTTTATATATAGAAGTGTGATTTTATTTTGTTTATTTAATTGTGACATGTGTGATTTTAGTTAAATATTTATTATAAAAGATGGGACAATTTCTGGTCTCCCTGAAATGAATGGCCAAACAGTATATGGGAGGAACACAATGGTATCAGTTTCAGGTTGGGAAACTAAAGGGAACAGATTGAAAATTGCACTTTTTGCACTTAACTTATAAAGACATATAATAAATTGACAGCAGAAGCCACTGTAAGCAGCAAGTATTTTCCTAATGCAAACATTAATTCTACCTTACAATAGTAGCATAAGCACTACAATTGCATAGAAGTGTTAGAAATTCTCAAAAATTAAACTTGTTCACCCCTCTGTGAACAAGTATAATTTTCGAGCAGTCCCCCAATTTGAAATTGGTAGATTGTGCTCTTGTCATCACAAGCTTTAATTTGATATACAGCTTAGGTGTTCCTTAGGGCAACTTGAATTGTCCAATACTTAACATTGTCCTTTAAACATTTATTATCATGCATGTTTTTATAAGACAGCTAGATGGACAAAGCATATCTGCTTTGGTTATCTGGATGCCTTATCAGGTGCTTAATTCCTTCTCTAAAGGATTTAAGTTTGGGTCGGGGTCAGATTGTTGGAAATTTTTCAGATTTATCTGACCTCAGGTAAATCTCTTGCCATTCACCATGTATTGCAGGCACAACTTAAACTTTTAATAGAAAGAGAACACACTTGTGGGTGGATATGCAGGTAACTGTTACAATGTATTACAAGGGAATGGGGAGTGTTTACAAAAACATTACGTAATGCTAGTCTTTAAATTGTCTGATGGAGTTTGTTAAATTTGTAAAGATTGGGTAACAGAATGATTCATTTTCATTTTTGAAGTATTGCATAGTGAACCACACCATTTATCATTACTTTTTGCATTATACATGTAAAAAGTAATGTAATGTTTGAGTACCCTGTGTCGTGCATTATTCCTTAGAATAATTAAGGGCATACACATCCTCAAAAATTATGTAATGGAACTGTAGTTGAAAAATATAAAAGTATAAGCATAAAAAGTTTTTGCATCTAAGCAGGATATTTTAAAAATTAGTCAACTTCATATTTTTTATGGGCCTTTAATAATTTTTCAACAAATTCACACAAACAAAAAAATCCAGCATTGAGTAGCTTAATTAACTTTCTCAGCAACATTTGGTGGTGCCACCTGTTGTGTTATTTAGTTAAAAACTTTTTATATTTTTTAACTATTATAAAATGACAAAGGGTTTAATTTTGTGAGTGGGGATGGGTTTTATAGAAAATTGTAAATGCTTAATAACGAGTAAAATTGTCATGAAGTCTGACCCTACTGGAGATACACATGACTGCCATTATCTCCACACCCCCTTGACCTTTAATCACCAAAATTTAGTAGTATCAATTCTAATACACAAACCTCCGACATATAAAATGTATAAGATAGCATAGATATGCTATAATCATTATTATTATTATGATGATGGTGTGATTGAGGGAGTTAATCGATTTGGCAAGTGAAAAAAGTAATAACATCAAATTCGGTCTTCACATAGTTTTTTATTATAGAGAAACTTCATTATCATGCATTTTTTATTAAAGATTTTCACAAATATGAATAACTGTTCTGTTACTGTTACAATGATGGTTATTATTTTGTTTAAATTGATTATTCAGCAACATAAACGATATCTTCTTTGTCAGATGTATTCTCATCATGTTGATTTGTTCTTAAATTTTTATAAGAATCATGTTTAATAGGAGGAATGAAACAAATTACTTTTAGTTTCATCCATCTTGATGTAATGGTATAACTTTTCTTTTTTCTAATAACAATTGCCACTGAAATGAAAACAGCCGTTTAATAATACACAAATATACTTACTTATGTGGCAGTTGGACTGTAACTAACTAATTTCTTTTACTTACTTTTTGTGATGAGATAACATTAAATAATTTACCTTTATCTATTGGGTTGTTCGGAAAGTAAGTTTGTTTTTTTTCTGTGGAAAAAATACAATATTTTTATAATAAATAAATATTTTATTGAATTATATATCGACCATTTTGGTCAAATACCTGTTGTCATCGTTTCTGGTAGTAACATGATTTCACATTCATAAAAGTTTTGATCGTTGCTTACAAAAAACTGATCCAAGTGATTTTTGACATTGTCATTTCAAGTAAATGTCTTAGTTAAAAAAAATTTGTATAGACCGGAACAAGTAATAATCTCAGTGTGCTTGATCTGGCGAATATGGTTGGTGTGATAGCATGTCCCATCTAAGTTATAACAGTTTCTGACGAGTTACCAAACTTGTGTGAAATTTGACATTATCGTGTGCCGGGCTGTGAACGGCTCACGTATTTGTAAAATCTAAGTGACTTGTACAACATGGAATTCATATAAAATGGAATAATCAACAGTGTTATAGGGGGGTCGATATAAAATGTAAAAACAATTTGAGAATTTTCTGATCAATTAAGATACAATTTAAATGCAATTTGTAAAAACTTGTAAGAAAGCAATCAAAAATTTAGTTATTCTGATTGGTTTCCAAATATTTATAAATACAAATAAATGCATCTAATTTTTTCATGTTGACGGGCTTTGTTAAAATAATTAATTTTAATACTGTTATATTATTAATCGAAAGATTTGCATTCATATTTAATAATACATAATGATTATTTACAGTTGGTGATGTTATGAAATTTATACGGAAGTTTTTAAATCGAGAAAACACAGATTTCTATTTATGTAAGACTCATGTTATACTAACTTTAATTTTAATGCTTTCGAGTATAATAATAATAATATATTCTAGATTTAACGCCGCCAAAAAGAATTCTCTCTTCGGACGCGGTATTATATCAGGTAAGAAATATTAAAATCTAAATACTAATTATGAAATTAGAATAATTTTAACAGTCTGATATTATAGGAGAAGCTAGTCCCAGCTGCCATTTTACATTTCGGAAGTGACAACAATGGTACTAGCTACCTACAGGATTGGGTCAGAGAGAAAGTATCTTCTCCTGATGCTGCCAAATATACTGCCCAATTGTCGAGGTTGGTTTTTATTTATTATTTCAACAATATACAAATTCGTTCTCACTAGTGAAATATTAACTTAAATATTATAGAGTGAAGAAACCCATGAAGGAAGAGCTGTTGGCATCATAAGCAACATCAGAAGTTATTTCTAAAGCTTCAGGTATCAAAATTTTAAATTATGATCAAACTTCAGTTTGGTAGCATTGTTTGTTTGCCTCCGAAATCAGCATTAATCAAGTGTACCTCAAATAATGAAAATTATAATGGGTGATTGAAAGAAAGTAGAACTTGCAAAAAGTAGCACAATGAGTTTGGCAATGACATAAGCCAACTATACAATGAAAGTTTCATCAAACTTCTCATGACTTCTATTTTTGTTTAATCACCCCATATACAGAAACAACCCATAAGTAAATAGAAAGACACACTTATTCTCAGACACTTTTATTCACAGTATCCACATGATACAAATGTCACATATGCATATTAAAATCTAGTATAAAATGTTTCTTGTTTGGATAACTATGTTAAATTTTCTATTGGCTATTAATATGCCTCAAGCCAAACTTACAATGACAAGTGACTTTAAGGCGACTATCTTATCGTATTAAAATCTAGTTGTTCCGTCATTTGCTTTCTTCAAAGCCTTAATCTGTCGAGTATGGAATCAATAACTTCTGCAATCTTGGCCCATAAAATGTCAGTCCATCAGCTTGCAAACAATATAAACATTTTCCATGGGAAACGGGTTTTTGTGAATATCTCCCTGCATGATATGGCAGATTCCAAATGCATTTGATGGGATTTGTGTTGGGTGACTGAGTGGCCAACAGATGTCCCACATTGCCACCAATTTTGGGTCTTTCTGGCAGTGTGACAAGGAGCCCCTCACACACGAATAGAGTGAATGTTTTGTCCATCAGCCCACTGGAGAATATTTTTCTATTTATTTTTGGGTTGTTTCTGTAATAGTAATGAGGTGTACATAAGTTTGATGAAACAATGGGTTCGGCTACTGAAGAGTGTGTGTATTTCCATGTTTATTGCACTACAAGGTTTACCTACATTTTGTGATTAAATCCATTATATATTTCAAATTCTCTATATAAAATGTTATAAACGTTTTCATCTTATGTGGGCAAAATATACTGATTTATTAATATTTTTGGTGTGATCTTAATTTCTGATTTTTATTTTAGGTTGGATCACAGTAAAAGATAAGAGGACAGCAGTATATTCTTACAACTTCATATAAAGACAAGTTCCATGCCTTTATACGAAGTCCAAAATACAAAGAACTTAATGCAAGACTGCAATATTTACTCATATAAAGTTTAGAAAAAGTATTACAGTTATTACTGTGATAATGTTTAGTTTTGTTGATATTTATGCATCTCAATTCTAACGTAAATTTGATACAACTTAAAAATAATCGAGCGCACGTCTTTCATTGGTCTATACATATATATATTTTTTGTGAAACAATTTATAGTTACATTCATATATTTTGAGAAATATTATTTGAGAGTTTGATGAATTTGTATAATAAAAATTTGTTTCAACAAACTTCAACTTTAATGAAATTAATATTCATGTGCTTGTGTGTGTTCTTGCTTGCTTCATAATAACAAAAGTTGTTTTGGAAGAGCATGTTACTTCTTAATTTTTGATTACAGTCTTCCAGAATGCATTGGGTCTCATCCACATCACCCCATTGCCTCCATCGTGGACATGGAAGAAAGGCTCTCTTAGTGCCCATGGGGCAGAGAGAGAAAAAAAATTGGTAACTTATTAAATTCATTAATACTACCTGCATTTGTAATTATTAGAATCATCTAACAAAAACTAAAATCAGAAATTTCTCCAAGATAATTTTTGAGGATCCGCTGACTACAGACAGAATAGTTATTGAATTTATTCTAGACAAATAGTTAAACTTCCAAACTAATTGAGATGTGTTAGGAGCAACACCTGAAAATTCCTATTTGTATTAAATGCTGTAATGAACACAATTTTAAAGCATTAACCAAGGAAAATACAATTTATAGATTTTTTTGTGTATAAATATAAATATTCAGAGCTACTTATATAAAAAGATGCAAGAGTTATATATACACTGATAGCTCTTACATCCATCTTTTCTTGCAATATATTTATTTTGACTTGCTAATTAAGTTTGCAGTTTGAGATTATTAATAAACGTGATGACTGCCAACTACAAGTTAACTTGTACATGACAGTTTCTTTTAGGACTATCTTGTGAATCGTGATCTGGAATAAGAATTAAAAATAATTGTGGCTTCACAGAACTGAATATTTATTTTGAAAAAGGTGAAAAAATTTACACAACAGAGTAAAACTTGTATAAACCAGAATCACACAGTACCAAATATTTTTTAGAAAGGTTTCCATTTTGAACAGTTTTTTTAAACAAATTTTTGTTTTTCTGTCAAATTTTTCAATTTTGTACATATTTGAAATAGCAAGCGCTTCTCTTTCATCCTTCCATTTACAAACAACTGTAGCTATTCTGTCACCAAACACATTTGATTTTTTTGCACTACTACTATTGGCTTGTTTTTCCAGATACCTTGTAAAATACTACATACGTAAGTCTTCCGAGACGTCAATAGGTTTGTCGAGTCGACAGAATTATATACCATACATGGACAGTTTTTATATTTCTTGTCTAAAAAACTTCTGTCAAATGTAAAATATTAGAGGTGTGAACTGTCGGTTGTGGTATCATTCTAGACTTGCCGCAATAAATTTTTTATGTCAAGAATTGGGCCATTTGATTTGTACAGTTCATAGAGCTTTATACCATATTAGCTGTTACCTGTGGCTTTGCCCGCGAGGATTTTGCAAGCAAATCCTCTTTATATTCAGTATTTCAACTGTAGTAATTGTTATATAACACCTACCACTGAGAATGATGAGAATTGCCGAGAATCAAACTATTTTCAATTTGATCAATTTTCTAAAACATTTACAATCATTCTATAATCAAACCAATATGCAATAACAAATCCGAATTTAAAACGGTTCGAACATTTGGTTAAAAAATCAAAATATTTATAACACTGTCTGAAATGTTATCAATTTAATACCCCTAAGTACTCAATGAAGTAATTAAAATCGCATCTAAAATAGTACAGTAGAAGCCATTTTTCCGGTTAAGCCTTAATCCTCTCCCTCGCGGGGGAATTTCAAAAAATCCCTTCTTAGTGTGCATTCCCATGGCATACCCTACTAAAACGCAGATAAAAACAAAATATAGCATCTAAAATAGTACAGTAGAAGCTGTTCTTCCAGTTAAGCCTTAATCCTCTCCCCCTCCCCCACCTAGGAATTTTGAAAAATTCCTTCTTAGTGTGCTTTTCATGACGTACCCTAACTGTGTACCAGATTTCACCACATACTGCCTATGAGCTTATTCGTATGAAATTTTTTTTGAGAAAAAATAAACATTAAGCAATCATATTATTTTAATGTTCTTACTATTTATTATTTTACTGGGACCCAGAGTAACTATAACTATAGTGTGAATAAATAGTTACAAATACTTTTGTTAATTTAGTCACTGTGATTCAGTGTAGAATACTGCACCAAATTTTTTAGTTTAATTTTTTCACTTCTTTCTTGATTTGTAAAGTGATTAAATCAAAATGGTATCGGGAGAATGATTTTGGCAGTCAACATGTCACTGAAAGGCAATAATCTCAACCTTGCAACATGACAACTTGTTCACCAAGTTTAACAGCAAGTGTCTCCACAAAATTAAGCACTGCAGTCAAAAGCTCTAGTTAATTTATGTGAATGACCGTAGATTATAGAATGTAGACTGTAGACATATTCTTGTACGCATAAATGTGGATAATCCACGGGTTAAAAGTCTATGCGAAACAAGTTGTGGATTACATGATGGTTTTTACGTTCTAGTAATCTTCCAAGGATTATAGGCACAAAAAATATGGCATGTAGTTTTATTTTAATGGTGTTATTGTGCTTATTGTGTTTTCATTATGTGATTTGAATGTTTTTGACATTAACATACAAAAGTTAGTGAAAACTTGTATCAGAAAATTATTTTAACGCTTAAGCATAAGATAAGGATTAATTTTATTTCCCTGAAATTTCACCTAAGGACACATTGTCCGATAAAGTGACTTTGATACGGCTACGGTCTGTCTATGGAATCAACTTGGCTTACCTATGAGCATTGGGTATCAATTGCTTAGTTGTGGTAAGTTTACTTTCGGTTTACTCCTCACATGTCGCTGCAGTTATGAACAGTATTATGGAAGCATCATGTTCTGGTTTTGAAATATGAGGAAATTTGCCATAGTAGTTACTTGCACGATTCTTTAAAGCTAGTGCATGCTATAGAAAATTGACAGAATGATTTTCCATTAATTGTGTTATCTATTGAGAGAAAATAAAATAAAATTTACATAGCACTTTTCACTCAATATGTCAGACAATATCATTAGGGAATATGTTGATTGGTTTAACTTATACAATATCATGTAACATAGCTCTCAAGTTGATTCTTTGCACAGACAGACTAGATAAGCAAATTAATAACAGTTCATTTCAATCAGACTATCACCAACTTGCTTATCCAGCTGTATTAAAGCTACTTTACTGGGCAGAGAGCCCAAGAAACTACTCATGTGACACTTCTTGGAATTTATTTGGTGAGGTGAGGCAATGCAACATGAGGACGGCAAAAATTATTCATGTGTAATTTTAAGAGAGCATAAAATCATTTCAAATAGTATTGATGTATCTGGATGAAAATTACCATTATAAAATGTATCAAATATTCTAGATTTAACTAATGTGTTCTTTTATGTAAGTTATTACTTGATGCCTATTGGGTGTTATATTGCTAATAATCTAGAATTCAAAAACACCTACCAACTTTCAATTCTGAGATGTAATCAAAGAGTTCTGAGAATGGGCATGTAAAAAGAAACCTTTGAAATAGTCTTCTGCATTGATTCCAGCTTTTCTGCCAAGCTCAGAGTGCTTCTTGGAAGTTTTGTTCTTAGAGAATGTTGAACAGAATCTGTGATTTGTGCTGGATGTCCTCTACTGTCAAAACTGCAACCCCTCAACTCAAGTTTCATCTTCTGGAACAAGAAATTGCAGGGTGCCAGATCTGGCAAGTATGGAGGTTGGGGAGCAACAATGAGTTTGATGCTCACTAAAAATGTGTGTGTATGTTTTGAGTACAATGTGAGAAGGATCATTATTGTGGTGGAGCACCTAATTGCCATTGTGCCACACTTGAGGTCTTTTGCATTGAATGTCCTCTCTCAGATGCTGTAGAACATCACAGTAAAACTCAGAATTCATTCCCATGGATCAGACAGTGAATTCTAAGTCAAAGAAAATGATAGGTCTTGAAGCATAACTAAAACCATGGCCATTTTGTCTTCTTTGGTCTGGTGAACTTTGCCATTCAAAAGATTGCTGTTTGATTTCTGACCCTTTTGAAGTGTGTATACCATTGGAAACACCTTGCTTGGTTCATTGTTTCATTGTCTTAGGCTTCCCAAAGCATTTCAAGGATCTGTTTCCAATTTCCAAAATTTCACACCATAGAATTTGATGTTAGCTCTCTGTTTCAGTTTCAGGTGCACTAGGACATCATCAAAAAACTTGTTTTACAATTTCCAACCAACACAGCACATTGTCACTTTGCATACTAACTCATGAAGGCAAAGTGCCTCTCTTGCTGCATGCTCATGACAGTGAAGTGTCTCGTGTTGCTACAAGGTCTCAGAACTTTTTGATTGCACCATGTATTTATTGTATTTGATTCAGTTGTCTTCACCAGCATGCAGCCATTATTACAACAGAACTGCAATTTATTTCATGTTCTATAGACTTCTTAAAAAGTAACCTTAAATTTATTTTGTGTATTACATACTGAAATCATTTCTTTAGAAAGTTCATGAACAGAATTTAATTTTCTGATAATAGTTAATAACCATAATTAAAAATCCAATGTACATTTACTTGCATTTGGTTCTCTTTAAGCTTAATGGTCCCAAGCAAGAAAGGAGAATAAATAATGTGTATCAGATCAATTTTATGTTGGCATTACTGGTCTAAAATGCTGGTAGTAACTTTTTGTATAATCAATCATGAGATCTTGGGTACATTCTGGTAATTCTCCAGAAAAAAGCCCTGGAAAAAAAATAATGTTACTTAAAAGTTAGAATTTTTACAAAAATTTTTAGCATTGGACTAACCTGGAGAGCCCGAGTAGATTGAAAAGGCTGGAACAACCGTTTCAGGTGAAAGAACTGTATCATCTGCAATCATGCAGCAGTCTTTCAAGACACATCTTCGTCCCTGTTAAAAACATAATTATAGTTAACTGTGTGCATACTGCCTTGCAAAAATATAATGCAGCAGCAAAACTTACAATGACACAATTTTTTCCTATATACACATATGATCCGATGTGGGCGGCATTTACGATCGTGTCTTCGTTAATGAACACGTGATCTCCAATGTGAAGAGGAAAAAATGCAACCCTGATCAATAAATTTGATAATATAATTCACTTGATTATTTTTTTATTATGTAAATTAAAATCATCTTAGCACATTTTACCCTTTGCTAAACTTCTTAAAAGGTGGTCTAATTACCGCTCTCTTACTGATGATGCAGTGTCTTCCTATTCTGATGTTGGCCAAGTCACCACGGATTATACTCTCCGACTGGATTATTGTCTACGGATTTAAGAATTAAGAATACATCGCCAATCAAAAACAATCATTTCTGTTAAAATAATAATGAAATGGAGAATACCTTTCCGTTCAGAACGATATTTTGACTTCCACACAAGACTGAGTTCCTACTTACTTTATTCCCAGAAGCCTAGAGAAATAAAAGTTTGAACTAATTAAATTGTTTTGCAAGCAGAATAGTTAAAAGAAACTAGCATATATGATGAAAATTATTACTTATACCATGTAATTAATGGTATCAGTTAATTGTTGTTGTCATTACAGACCAATCCCAAAAACAATTACTATAAGCGGAATCTATTATATTAGAAGCCAAATGTGCGACCATATGGGTTGTCTTGCAAATCTTGGTCAAATGCCGCACATTATCCAAACAAGACTTTTATTAAAGTGAATATACCGAGATATGCTATCAATTCTGTAAATTTACATAACCTATATCCTTTGCATACTTGCATAGCCTCGTCCACACTACTGCACATCACAACAGCCCTTGCCACAATTTGTGAAACTTACCATGTCATTATTTAAATAGAGAAAAGACATAGTTACTACAAACTATTTTAATCTATTTTATAATTATGGGCATTTGATTGTGACACTTGACAGTTGATCATCAATAAATAACCAAACAGCAGCAGCAATTCAATCGACACTTAACTTATTGCAGAGTTGGCAATTATGTCAATAGGAATGTATTCCAGAATAAATGTTATATATAATATCATGACATAAACAACAACAAAAAAAAAAGGTGCTAAAAGTTGTGAAAACAAACAAGTGAAATGAAACAAATTAAAAAAATTGCAATTAACAATGTACAGGGCTGAAATTTGCATAAATTATTGAGTAATAGATTGTAATATAGGATCTGAAAGACGGAAGTCCAAAATGTTAAAGCATCGGCCTGCCATTATTTTTCACGAGGAGTGCGTCAGACCGCATCCTTTGCCACTGGAAATATTCATCGGTAGTATGTCACACGTACTGTAACAAGTATTAAACAATAAAGATCAAGCGACATTACATTAACCCAAAACAACATATTAAAGGGCCAAACAAATCATTTGATGACAAACAACTCGTTTATGTATGAAGAACAAACAAAAATCCATGTTCGATACAAAAATTACAATTTGTCGACAGGATTTCACAAGTTGCTCAAAGAGCAGGCTTCGTAAATGGGTAAACAGACTTTTAGAGGCAAATATCTTGCAAAGGTCATACATACGGGTACGGTTCCTTTGACTTTTTTGCTCGTATAGGGGTCTACAATTCCAGGAATACAAAACCCTTTGTTTGGAGCTCCAATCTTATCCATAAGTGTACACACATCTGAACAGGGCCAAAGGATCCTGCACTCCATTAATGCTCGAATCCCGGCGTCTCAGACAGAATCCGCACTTATAGTTCACACTGGATTTCATTGTTTCTTAAATTCTTCAAAATGTCACAGGATGGCTCATAAGTCAACTGACTTATGGTCCATCCTATATTATACAGGTAATTGCTTGCTTTCACATTTGCTATGACATTTCTGTAACAGAATTATTATTTCACACAAGACATCATAATAGCTTCTGTAAGGAAATATTCCCGAATAATATAATTACTAAATAAATAAATGTCTGACAGCAACGAATTAAATTCGTTGTAGCTCAGTTCATATGACTCATAGAATGACTCAAAAGATAATTTTCCATTATTATAATCCATCATTACTTTACTTTTCACTTTCGATTCGGAGAGTAAACTCTGTAGATACGAATTAATAAAACAAACACGTGTAAAGTAATAATAATCACTTACCGTTTCGATATATTCCTGCTTGTTGTAATAAACATCCGACGCCTCCATCTTGCCTCCTCGTATGTGTTTCGCATTTCTACCGCTTTGGCAGCACTATCGTATTCACGCCGCCATCTAATGGATGTTTTATGCATAGGAGACGGTGGTCTAATCAATTTAATAATAAAATTTATTCGAATGAGAAATTCAAAATAATAATTTATTAATTGTATTGACAAATAATTTAGAATAATTTCTATGCGTAGATTTTGATACTCGATGAATATCGGCGGAATAGCCAGCTATTTTTTGGGAGGATGATCCGACGTATTTGGAATGCAAATGCATTAAGCCCATAATGCGCTTGCTAAAAGTGGCCCCCTTAATAACACGGGGAGGAAAGAGTTTTGAAAAACCAGCCTGTATATACAATCGTTTACGATAAAGTTATACACACAGTCAGAATTGTCCGATTAGTGCAAAACTCTGCATGCAACTATGTTTTAGACAGGTACCTGTACATAAATGATTAAGATGTGTTCTGACAGCACGCTATATGATGCCACCGGAGTGCTTTAAAATCACTATTCCATTACCCTACGAAGACGTTCGCGGAAGCTCATTGTGTTTAAAATATTCGGTGTACTTGTTGTTTGAAGATTTTTTCGAAAGCCAGGCATGCCAGAACGACGCGACGCAACCACCTTACACGTTGTTTAAAGGTGTAACATCAGGTAAGGAAAGCAGGATGCCATTTTAGCGAACTGTACTCTATCTGGGTCGTTCCGCCTTCACCATCTTCTCGGACGGCGGAAATATACCATGACAAAGAAGAATGCACTACTATGATGAACTGGCAACAGTTTTTTTTAGCAACAAATCTCGTTTTTGGAACACTGGTGAGCACTCCAATCCCGCCTTTATTGTTGAGGGCACACTGCTTGCACTGCTAATAAGCTGGTCTGGGGTGTCATCTCGTACGACAGTCGATCACTCCTAGTAATGGTTCGAGGAACATTAACAGCACTTCAGTAGGTTTGAGAAAGGGTATCGCCTTTCGTCCAGCTGTATAAATCCGTTTAAACGGGCAACGTGCGAATTTATTAATTTCTGCAATTTTAGCAAGATATATTATTCTATTTTTGAATTTTTTAATTAATTCCAATATTTTATATTTTATTAAAACAGTAAAATTATTTTATTTTGTTATTTTCCTTACAATTTTTAAAATTAATATAAAAAATAAAAAAAGTGCAAATGACTTTGGATTGTAGAGGGTGTACTGTTTCCGGAATCATGGCGGCCACGTGATCTTTAAGAACGTAGCTACAATGACTAAAATTGTACAGATTACGCAGCGATGTGATCAATTTAAAGATATTTTTGGTGGTAAAAGTGATATATTGTCGTTATGAAATTGATTATTTTTCATATTACAACAATTTGGAATAAAACAGCGAATATTGCTCTTCGAAACAACGTAATTCTACTAATCACGCGTAGATATCAATCAAATAGGGACTTGGAACTGCTTAATACATTACTTAAGATGCCAAAATCGAAAAATGTGGTGGCGCAGCCACGTGTGCCGAAAGTTAAACCTAAAACAACGATATCTACCATTCCTTCTACCATAAGTTTGCACGTGCTTGGCAATGGAAGCGAAGGAAGCTCGAGATGTTTATATGTGTCCACAAGTAATGGAAGGTGAGGTTATTACAATGTTTATATTCTCTAAAACTTATTAAACTTAATTAGTTAATCCTCTAGGTACATATTTAACTGTGGGGAAGGAACTCAGAGATTAGCAAATGAACATAAGTAAGTATGATTAATTTCTGTCATATATTTTGTAATTTGTTTAGTAAAAACTATATTATTAACATTCCTTACGTAATTATACCTTTGCGATATAATTGCAGCTCTGAGTGAGGAGTTTTAATCCCCAAAAAATAAATTTTTGACCTACTAGATCAATGGTTCCCAATTAGTGGTACGCGTACCCCTGGGGATATGCGAAATTGCATGAAGGGTGGCAATCTAAAATTGGCTGATTTAAAATTTAAATGCATGAGATAAAGCAATCAAAAAAATAATGGGTGGACCATCAAAAATTCAGCAATTTACAACATGATGTCTAATGCACAAATTATTTTATTTATAACTAAAAATATTCTTGAAATTTCATCAAAAAAATGCATTTGTGACAATACCTAAATGAAATTCTTACGCAAGAAACAAAAATTGTACAATTAACATTATCATCATGTCAGCGAAGCAGCAGCAATAAAATATTTACTACCATTTTGCACAACATACCTCTGCGAGAGTGGATTTTCGGCCATGACAAACATGAAAACTAAACATCGTCACAGACTTCAACTCAAAGATGACTCGAGACTGAAGCTGACCAAAAAGCAACCAGATTTTACAAAGTTGTGCAAAGAAAATCGTGCACATTTGTCAAATTATAATTAAATAACCTTATGTTATTTTCATTATTATTAGAATTGTATTTTAAAGGTAATAAATGTAAAAAAATGTTATTCTATTTATCACTAGCTGTCTACCCACAGCTCTGCCTGCATTATGTCAAATTTTCTTGTGGGAGTAAGATATTTTCTTGCAGTAAAATGTAGCCCATGTCCATCTCCAACATGTAAGCTATCTCTGTGCCAAATCTTATTAAAACCTGTTTAGCGGTTTAGACGTTAAAAAGTGACAGACAGACAGAATTATCTTCGAATTTATAATAATAGTATGGATTAATATGAATTTCTGCTATAAGGGGTATGCGAGTTTGAGCTCTTTCTTGAAGTGGTATGCAGGAAAATCTAATTGGGAACCACTGTACTAGATGAACTGTAGAAGTCAAAGAAACCATATCTGTAGTAATGATCCTTGGTGAGATATTTTCCAGAATTTTTGTGGCGATAGGGCCAAGTGGTTCCACTTCCTGAACACTGGCAGTTTGGTCATGGGTTCACACCTTGCCAGGATGGGCTGGCCACGTGGAGTTTTCTGGGTTTTCTCCACATCTGTAATGGCTGAATTGGGGTCAGTTACCCTTAAAAAGACCTTCCAGAAGGCATCGCTCAAGTGTTGCATTGCCATAACTTAATAAAACAAACAATTTTGTGGTGATAGGCTTGACAAAGTGCATGGCACAACTTCAAACTCCTAAGTAATTGGTACTGTGGCATTTCTTGTGTTTTTTTTAGCCATCTCTAGTAAAGTGTAAAACAGTTGATTTTTAGCAGTTTTCATATTTTTTCCTTTTAAAATTTTTTTCCGCTTTTGAGGGTGTTCAAAATTTCAGATGGACCTACTGATTTTTGGGGCTATATCTTGCATCTTTACATATACAACGTCAATTCCTTTTTCTGCTTTTTACTCCTATGGGAATGGTATACTGCTCTGATTGGGTCCCAACCGTTTCCCTTCGGAGCTGTAATTTTACCTGTATGTACTATTTATAATCCCAATGATATTTTCATAAATACATAGGCTAGTTTTTTCAACCTCTGATAGTCCATAAAAAAAAAAAAAAAGACAAGTGTAAATAACAAAATGAATTTATTAGCAATAGTTAAGTACATAAATGGTTATTTTTTGACATAATCATCGTGAAGATTGAGGCATTTGTCGTATCTGTGGATGAGCTTTTCCATTCTCTCTTCATAGAATGTTGCCGCCAATGATTTGAGGTGGGCCCTAACATTGTTTTGAAGATCGTTATTAGTCTTATATCTCTGACATCTTAGCCACTTTTTCTGTTCAGGAAAGAAGTGGAAGTTGCTCAGCACTATACACTGGGTGTTTAAAGGTGGTGAAGACTTTTGGTAATAAATTCATTTTTTATTTACACTTGTCTTTGTTTTATGGACCATCGGAGCTTGAAAAAACCGCCCTTGTATAATGGTCATGTGTAATTCATACATCAGTTAATAATGACTAATTACACTTAACAAAGTATAGGTACAAGGGGTGTTCAAAAAGTATCGGACCTTTATTTTTTCCTGTGTAAACCAATGATGCACGAGGGGTCTCTTTTGGTGAAGTTGTGGAGGGGACAGTCATGCACAGTCCTGAATTTTTTCCTACCTGCAGGAAGTGTCAGTCGTTGGCTATGAGTGAGGACGTGTAGTGAGCGCTTGTCGGATTCCACTAAGTTGGAAAATGACTGAATAACGTGAGCAGCGATATTGCATCAAATTTTGCCAAAACCTTGGCGATACCCAAGCGGAAACCATTCGCAAGATTCAGCAGGCTTTCGGGGACAATCCTCGAGGCCAAAAAAAGCGCAGCAGGTCCGCAGAAATGTCAAGGTCATGTTGACAGTTTTTTTCGACTCCTGTGGGGTGGTGTATCTTGAGTATGCACCACAAGGCCAAAACATTGCAAAGGAGTACTACCAGGAGGTCCTTCGTCGTCTATGTGATGCTGTGTGATGCAAACGACCGGATCTGTGGTCAACCAAAACTTGGCAGCTCCATCATGATAATGCACCCGCCCATTCTGTGATCTGATTCAGACTTTCGTCGCCAAACATAACATTCCTGTGGTTCGTCATGCCTCGTACTCTCCCGACATGGCTCCGTGTGACTTTTGACTATTTCCCAAACTGAAAATGCTGCTAAAAGGAACCCAATTTTTAATCAAGAGAAAACATCATGTGAAATGTGATGGACTGGCTGATGGTCATTCCAAAAGATGCATTCCAGCAGTGTTTCCAGCAATGGCAGAAGTGCTGGGAAAAGTGTATACATTACCAAGGAGACTACTTTAAGGGGATTATGGTTTTGTACCTCAAAATAAATAAATGTATTTTTGCCGACCAAAGGTCTGATACTTTTGAACACCCCTCGTAAACCATAAAACTTTATTAAAGTTGATACAAAATGAATTTATTAAATCATAACTTTTCAACTGCTATAGTTGTGCTACTGTTGCTATAGTTTGTTTTCTGAAGATGGCCCATGTTGAGTAAGATTCAAAGATACACAATGTGACTACTTATCTTCAGAATACAATCTTAGGTCTCAAAGATCCTATAGTGTTTTATTTGTCTCTGCATATGTGGAGTACTCCAAAACTTTGACATGTTTGTGACTCCAATGCAAATTTGGATCTCACAAGTGGAGAACCAGAAACAGAAATATGTTTTTTGAATGGGACTGGGCTTAAAGTGTAGGCAGATTTTGGAATTTTTTGATAAAACCCTAGATATAGATGTGCTTTTGTTTCTTCATAAAATAGATTTAACATTAGAACATATGATATATACTGCTAATCGTAATCCGTTTTCAACATTCATGATAGCTGTAAGTTGAGTGGCAGATATTTGCACAGAGGTGACTTGGGATCAATCCACATTAGTTCAATTCTTTTTATATACTTGTTTCTGTCTATCTTTTCCATTTTCTGTTTCTGTATACTTCTATATTCACTGTCAGCCATCGTTTACAATCACTATTATATGAATTTGTAAGAAATGTGGTAAAGTATCCCACATTTTATTGAGTGGCAAATCAGTCATAAGGCAGATTTGTATGTGTATGCACATTTTTTAAATGTTGAAACCTTCGTATAAACATAATTTTGGTCAAAATAAATCAAATTAAGGTTGTCTGATAACAGTTTCTACTTAAAAATTGTGAAATTTTGTACAAAGGATTTCTCAAATTCTCGATCCACATTAGAGTGAGACTATGTTGTACAGGGTTTTCCCAATTTTCGAATTGTGTTAGAGTGAAACTGTGTCATATGAGGGATACCTGTAATTAGAAATTAGTAATTGTTGCTTGCATTGTAAATTATTTAAGCATAAGACTATTTTGGTCTGTGGTTGTATTGGTAAAATAGCAAGCAATTTTGTTTTTATTTATTGTATTTTTGCTTATTTTGCAATTTATTTCTATTATCCAAATGCAAATACTTTAAGCTAGATTTGCATCTAGCATATGAACTGCTACAAAGAAGATACAAACTGCCATTTTGGCAATCGTTTGACTGATTAATTAGTAGTCAAGAGTATCTCGACTTTTGTGAAACTTTGGTTTGTTCGACAAATTGATTTTTTACAACTGGCAAACCTTTTTGACCGGTTGCGTTCTAACTCGCTTTGTGTCACATAGTATGAATAGCATTTATAGTGTGAATAGCATTTTTTGTTCATGGTGGTTCATATGACAGCATAAACCTAGATTTGCTTGTATGTTATCTATGAGTTTTATGACTTGAATAATGTTAAAATTGATGATTCAATATTTAAAATATAAATTGTTTTTTACTTTATATACAGATTGAAATTATCTAAACTGGAAGCTATTTTTATTACGTATAAAAGCTGGAAGAATTTTGGCGGTCTTCCAGGTAAGTGAAATAATCTAATTGGCGAAACCTTGACAAATGACATCTAATTGAGTAAATATTTGTAAAATAGCAATGGAAACGGTAATATTGTCGCAATGGTGGAGAATGGTCCTAAGCGTCAAATGATAGATTTCGAGTTATACTTATTGGAATGTTATATATTCTCCACTTTTTTCCACGGCAAAGGATGCGTTTTCAATTACAGCACTCATATTTTGATTGCTGCGATCGGTGCTAATTGATTCCGACAAAGTTTCTTCTGTGGTGAAAAGTCTTGTGCAACATATAAAAAATGTCACTTAGGATGATTCCTCACTACTGCAACGATATATAAAAATAATTATTTAAATTAAATTAGAATTAATAATAATTCAACAGGCTTTAATTTGTATTTTAAGGTAATTATAGACTGATGATTTAAATTTTCCATGTAATTTTAGGCCTGTCATTAACTGTACAGGAGATTGGCATTCCTAAGATATTCTTGCACGGTCCTCCTAATTTGGTAAGTACTTATTTGAATTTTTTTAAAGTCGATATTAGCAAGATGTTTGTTTATTGTAATTTTTTTGTTTAATTTTGATGGCATTTAATAAATTTTGTTCCACTGAAGGATCAATTTTGCATCCGATCACATATTCATGACATTCCTCCCCTTTTTCTACTCTGTGGGCATCAAGAGAATCTTTTTAACTACCCTTCCGGGCTTGGCCAGGACCACATGGGATGGCCAAGCCTACAACAAATATGATTAAAATATACAAGAGAATAGCCAATTACAAGTAATAATATCAGATGAATGATATTTGTGTGTGCTGTGCAGTTTCATAAAAGAATATAATAGAGATACAAGGTAATTAAGAAATAAAGAGCAGTTTTGAAACACTGACATGTATTTACATGGATGTGACCAACATGTGTGTGTGTAACTTAAAAAGCACTCAAAATCGGTTGCATTAGATTTGCACATATTTACATGAGAAATCTTTAGTACTTATATATGAAAGATTAGATAGAGTACAAAGTACTAGGAATATCAAATGATTTTGATTGTATGTTGTAAATTTTTAAACATATTTCTTGTGTATATGGCTAATTTTATTAAGAATACGAGTTAATTGGGCACCTCGACTCATTTTCGACAAGTTTTCGAAAGTGCCATAAACAACCTCAGTTTTTGCACAATCTCGTTGGATACAAATTGCACACACATCTATCTACAAGTAATTTCTTATTTCATTTACTAATTCTTTTTTGAAATCTGCGCTTGATGATTGCAAATGTAAAGTATCGCAAAGAGGTCAGTAAGTGATCGGTCATTCGAAAGAACTCTGATTTACTTTTTCCGATCAACTGTACCGACTCAATTGCAAATATTTAACTTTTCAAATCTGCAAACCATTAATTAGATTCTATGGAGCTGAAGTTTTCTTAAAATCTCAGATCAAAATGTATGATCGGTTATAATTTTCTTTTTCAGAGCAAACTGTATGATACAATGAAATGTGTCATTGATATGAAAGACTTGACAGTAGGTAAGTTATAATGAATCTGTTAATGATTAATTGTTTTACTTGTAGTATAGTGTAATAGCGACCAATATTTATTGGTAGAAAAATAAGAATATTTACGGATCTGTTTGTAAATGAGATATAAAATATTAGTTTTTTCTGGAGATCATTAACAATTAGTGTAATTTCATACCAAAAATAGACTGTGTCGATATCCATTAATAACGTCGTCGTGCCAATTGACAACAACTGATTTCTCTCGCGTAATTTCAAAAGATTTGATTGATGTTGACTACTTTTAAAGAACCTTAATTACGACACAAACTAGTCAATGCAGTTGCTTTGACATATAGATGGAAACCAGATTTTATGGATTGAAATCCATGATGATTGTATGCATATGATTGCATAGACTTGCTAATCACCAAAAAAAAAATCCAACAAACCAAATGTACTCTTTGTCAAACTGACCACCTATATTTCTTTGAAAGAACAGACTTTGAGCCTGCCATTGGGCTAGGGTTTCTGAAATGGGATTCCGGGATCCCGGTTGTTTTTTTAACCCGGGAAATATCCCGGGAAATTTTTCTTATCCCGGGAAATCCCGCAAATTTCTTAAAAATTCACTTTTTTTCTTATTTTGTGTTAAGGTTGAGGAGTTTTGCAAATAGAAAGCATAATTAACTCATTCACTGCCAGAATACATTTGTATTTATTAATTTTAAACCTACCTATTAGTTTTTTTAAATTTTTGCTCGTTATAGCATGTCACAAATGGTCAATAATCAATATATAGCTTATTTGTGGCATGACTATAAAAATTCTTTACTTGTCGGAACCTGTAATATCTGGAATAATTGTGCTTACGCTGTCTTGAGTTTTAACCATGCCCAGTAGCTTCAATAAATGCCTGACGCCAGATTGTGCAAATTGGGCAAGGATACAAACGAGTACAAAGTCTGCAAGTATGAAGTTTTTCTTCATAAACCTGATTATTAAAGCCAAATGAATTGCCGAATTATCGAGCTCTAAGCTTGATGCCGCTATTAAAGCAGCCAAGGTAGACAAATCAAGAATACTAGAGAGCGAAAGAAGTACTACAATCTCGAAAACGAACTCGAAAGCTTCCAGGCTACAGGTGAAAAAACACATAATATCTGTCTTCTCTTAAATGCATTAAACACTATTCCAATCACATCAATTGAATCGGAAAGGGCATTCTCGGTGGCAAGACTTTTCATTACTAAAATAAGAATTAGAGTGAGTTATCGGAGTATTGACCATCTTTGCTTTTTAAAATCTTATAAAAGTTTGCAATATTTTGTATTATATTTTATTTAAAAAACGAAAATTACCTTCTAAATTAGAAGTTCATTTTTTTAATTTTTAACTCAATTCAAAACATTTTTTTTGTTGTTGTTGTATGCAGTTTCCAGCAAACTTTAATTAATTTTTTTCTATTTGTGAAAATTTCTACGTTATTTAAAGGTAATTTTTATTATAGGCCTATAGACCTAACACAGCATTATTAATATGATTTTGGAGGTTACAAAACTTTAAAATTACTTTAAAAAATGGAAAATAATTATATCATTTGATTTCAAGATATTTTGTATACCTTAAAAATAATTAATTCTATCCCGGGAAACAGTTCACTTTTATCCCGGGATCCCGGGACAAGCAAAATACCGGGAAATAAGAAACCCTACATTGGGCAATCTACGAATGTCCACTCAATTTCTGGCAAATTTGCTTTGATGTCGGTGATCAGTTTGCACTGGGCATTAAGCAGATTTTTTTCTTGAAATTTGGCTTCTAAAGTTAACAATATCAGACTTTGCCACACAGGAGAACAAAAATCTTAATTTTCATTTTCTCATTAAGTCCTTCTTTTTTTTTTTTTATAGAGTACAAGAGTTATGAGAACAAAGTGTTTGTTGATAATTCTATGGAAGTGAAATATGTACCACTCTCTTCCGAGGTAACGAAAGATGGCACTGAACCTTTGAAAGCCGAAGCAGAGTCGAACAATTCACAGAATGGAGGTAAATATATTTTTTGTACGACTGCTACAAAAATTGGGATCGATGGATCTGGCTCTACTATTAAATGCAGCATTTCATAATTCTTAAATACTTTCTTCCCGTCTAAAAGTTCCTCCTTTTTATAATATAACATAGATGTATCTATAATTTGTATCACAATCTGTAAAAATTTAGCATAGCTTGCTTTATGGAAGTTTTTGGAGAACAAATTAAGTCACTTCTATTGTATCCATGAAGGTGTGAAGTGTTAGCCTATTGCTGCAAAATGTTAATTAACAAATCACTATATGCAAGTGTGTAATAAAGTCCTTATTCACCTACATAGCTACCTGTGTTTGTCAGTTATGGTTACAAGCGTGATGTATAGTTATAGTAAAGTGATTATGCACTATGAGACGAGACCACTCGCAGTCTCCCTAGCAGTGAAATTTGGAAACTAGCATTCCCGTCTCAAAAACAATGCATGATATAGGAAAAAATTCAACTACAGGGTTGTAAAGCACGATCAGTTTAGTATGAAAAGACATCTGCAAGTAGCATGAAATGTTAATGTGCACATCAAGCATTGATACTAAAATGTGTATTTCTCATCTGTTTGTTTATAATATGTGAATTTCTCATTTTTCTGTCTTCACGCCACATTTGTTACCATGTATCTGTTGTGCATCGCTCACAAGTCAGTGTGTAAGGACTTTACTACACACCATGCATATATAATTGTTTTTGAAAACAATAATTTGAAAGAACAAAATGCCCATTAACAAGTCCACTCAGACCACAATAGTGTAGCTGGACAAGAGACAAGACCTGGAGTATTATATTGTTATTCTGACCCAGAATAACAAAAATATCCAAGGATCAGAGTCTGGAACCAAATCTGGTTTCCTTGAAGTGATGGACACAAACCTTAATTGCTTGGCCATTTAAATTTGTTATTAATTTATGAATGTATCAATTTTATCTATTGTTTTCTGTTATCGTCTTTATTACACGCACAAAGTTTTGATATAACTGAATTATGATTTTATTATTATTATTGTTGGCAGTTGTATAAATACGAAGTTTTAATTTTCAGCAAGAAAAAAACACAAATCCGACCTCGACAAAGACAATAAAGATATTTCTATCGCATACATATGCAAGGTATTAAGAAGCATTTTCTAAAATAGAAAAATATACACGTTTATGTTTGTTAATTGAATTTTCTCGGTTACAGTTCCACGATAAACCCGGCCAGCTCTTACTTAAGAAATGTGTCGATTATGGGGTACCTCCGTAAGTAATCAAATTTAAAAAAAAAAAAACCTAATAAAGTTGTTAAAATTTAACTGTGAAAAAATTTTTAGTGGCCCATTATTGGGACAACTTAAAAATGGTGAAGATGTGACATTACCCAATGGTCAGATTGTAAGTATTTCTTTATTATTGATGCTCTGTAAGCAATTATTTTGAAAATAAATGCATTTTAGGTCCGTTCTCGAGACGTCGTGGCTCCCATAGAACCAGGTCCCGTTCTTCTTGGTGAGTTTTAAACTTGTGCTAAATATAGTATTTTATGATTGTTATGGAAACTCGATTGTGTCTGTAAGCTATGAGATAAATTTCAGTGTTGGAATGTCCGTCCACTGATTATCTGGATTCTTTGCTAAACGAGAAAGCATTCGAAGTGCATCAGTCATGTGGAACGGAAGATAACCATGCCTCGGTCGTCATCCATTTTACCGAATTGGACGTCCTGTGCGATCAAAGATACCAGGAATGGATGAACAGGTTTGTGAATATGTCCAACACAAAATTTAGATGAGTAGAAATGGAAAAAAATTAAACGTTATTGCCATTTCTTTACTTAAAACGACTGTTACAGCATATTTGCAAATAGAAAAATGTGGTATTTTTTGTATCCAAATGAAAATTATGATACATTCTATATACTGCAAAGAATATTTTCCCCTCAGAAATATTTATATAAAAAATGTGGTGTGTTCAGTACAATGGTATGTCTTATAAAGCAAAAAATTTGGTAATTGTCAATGCTCATAGCAAGTTCTAACAACTGAAATGATTAAATCAAAGTGATATTATCATTGAAATTTTGTGTTGGAATCTTTGTATTGATTTTTTTTTTATTAAAATGCAAAAATCAAAACGTTTAAAATATATTTTAGGTTTCCTGCAAGCACCATGCATCTTGCACTAAATTCATCGAATGCTTCATTATCGAGCATAGCCATCCACAGGATACAACACATGTTACACTTGATTCATCCACGAATTTTTCCTCTATTAAAAACTACAAATGAGATGGTGAGGATATTCCTTAGTATTTTATAACTTAATATCGCATGAATTTGTGTTGGAAATCGTTTTAACAGAATATTCTGTAATTAACAGATTTCTGGCAACTATGGCAGCTCTTTAGTCGTTCCTTCGGAAAGCATGGTATCTTATTCTCTTCGTCCGAAAGAAGGTTTGAGCAGGTAATTGTTAATAATTGACTTATATATGGAATCTTTCATTTTAAATTAAATTATTAATTTGTAATTATTATCCAAGAATGTCGTAACGTATGTCAAAACATTGGTAAACCGTCCCAAGTTTCTTATTTGCTCATTACAGTTTCTCAGTACACGCATCTGACCAATACTCAAATTTTTCCTATGCTCGCTACAACATATCTGTCATCACCCTCCCACAGTAGCCACAATTTTATGGTCTTGTAGATTACTTGAAGAATGTAAAATGCCTTCTCTGTTGTGGAGTCACCATTTTCATTTATGGCACTTCCCTGAGGTAGTAGACTAAGAGACATTTGAGTACAGATGGGAGACAAAACTTGGACGATTATTCTATCAATCGTTGTACATCGTGCACTTCTCGGATAATAATTAACATAATTATGTAATTTAAAGTGATAGCATTCTTTTTGGAAGATCCTGTAGATAAATCAAAATAAAAATTTACTTTAACATTAGAGAAACTTCTGTTAATTTGGATGTCGATTCGTTCAATCGAGAAGCCTTTGAAAAACCGGACTTCGAGGGTAACTTGAAAGAACTTCAGCATATTTTATTGGAAGAAAAACCAAATGAAACAAACAATGCCAGTGAGACTATATTTAAATTAATAATTAAAATAATTTTTAAATTTAATCTAATAAACTTTTATATTTTTAGTATATCCTGAAATTGCATTTCTCGGTACTGGTTCTTGCATACCAAGTAAAGTTCGTAACGTTTCGGGAATACTCGTTCATATCAAGTAAGTAGTTTATTAAGAAAGATTTTTCAAGAGGATTACATGTTTCTATCTAAATCATTAAAATCAATTTAGTGAAGAAATCTGCATGTTACTTGACTGCGGTGAGGGAACCTACATTCAACTCTTTAGGTTGTATGGATCCGAAGGAATAAGAGACATTATAAGAAAAATAAAATGCATATTTATATCTCATCTTCACGCTGATCATCATCTGGTAAGTGAATTTATAATCCTATAATGTAAAGGATGACATAAAATATTGAACTTACGACCCTATAGCCAAGGCGGTTAAGGCAGCGGCATCCAAATTTTTGAATTGGTGGGCCACAAATATTTTGCATATTCTATATATGGAATTCTTAAGAAAGTCTGTATACCCTTTATAACTTTCTTAGTCTCTTCTGCTCTTTCCCGTAAGTGTTTCTGCCAAACAATATCATTTTTGTACTAATTAAACAATGCTCTTTTGTTTTGTAATTGGACTTCTTGCCTAGCTCTGTTGGTTTTCAAGTTAGTTTTATATTTTTGAAAACTATAAAATCTTGGTGTTATCTTTGACCAGAAACTGACTTTCTTACCACGCTTGCACAATTTGAAGAATAGATGTCTAAAGTATCTAAACCTTTTAAAAGGTACTAAATTGCTCATCCTGGGGAGCATATAAATGGTCTGTGCTCGGAATTTACAGGGCTCTTGTCTGCTCAAAGTTGGATTATGGATGTGCTGTATAAGGCTCCACATGAAAATCTACTCTTCGGACACTGGATCCAATTAATCGTCAAACATTGCGCTTGTGCACCAGTGCTTTTCGGACATCTCCTGTTGAAAAACCTCTGTGCAGGCTATCTTCTTAGCCTTAAAATAGCAAAGATGACTTTTCTCCTTATATATGTGATTTATACTGGCTCTGTGCACTTCAAGCTTTGCTCTTGTCTAAACCTATTTCACACTCCATACTTAGGAAAATTTGTAAACTCATTTGCTGTCTCTTTACAATGAATTTCTTTTTTAAAATCCCATTGTGTCCCAGGCCACATAGGTATAAGAGGGAATGAACAAGCTGATGTAGCTGCAAAGTCTGTTAGTCTTTTAATACATCCAATGCCTGTTGAAGGCATTGGACTTGAAGCCAGTCATTAAAAAACGAATAGCAGAGATATCACAGAACACATAGAATGAAAGAGTCCACAATAAACTGAAGTCAAGCCTCTGATAGAAAATTGGATACCTAATGGGGTTTATGACAGATCTGAGGTGATTTTTTACTGTTTTGAGAATTGGTTGTACCAGCTGACTCATCAATATCTTTTGTAGGGTGAAGAACAACCAGTAAGGCAATACTGTAACTGTGTATTAAGTGTGAAACACATACTGTATGAAAGCTCTGAATTTGAGAGAACTCGCGCATGAATTTTAAAAATGAAAGTTTGTCGGCAATTTTGGGCCAGAGGCCAAAAGTGTGCTACCGGACTTTCTGAAAGTCACTAATGTGTTTAGATATATTTGATTATTTTGTTTTGTTTTACTGCTAATACACTGTGATTTTTATTTGTACAGTTCTATATACTTGTAATGGTTGTATTTATACAGTTTTTATTATTTGACATGACACAGCTTGGAATATATGGCTCTTGTGCCAATAAAGACAAGAAAACTAACTTGGATAGTTTGTTTTAGTCTATATTTTGCCACTAAGGGCACTAAAATCATGTTTGACGGATTGCACATGGTCGCTTTCCTATGGGTGGTTTAAAAGTCATAGAGGGTGTATGGACTTTCCTAACAACCCCATATACTAAAAGTAGGTGTATTTCTATAATTTGTGTGTCGATTAAGTTTGCAGGCTGGATTTGACCTGGGGCCATAGTTTGGGCATTAGCTTATTGCTTTGGGGGTGGTTTTGTCTCAGTTTTGTCAATGTGTCAAACCCCATCCCTCACCACCTGGGGTTGTGTTTGTGGAATTTTAAGTCAAATCCAGCCTTAACTCATTTTTTTAGTATGAATAGTTCAAGTTGGACGATCCATTGCAAATCAGAAATATCTACAATGGCTGTCTTGTGGCAATATTTTGCAAAAACAAATCCAAATGAAATTTTTTTGCTACAGTTAATAGAACCAATTGTCCTTCTCGTTACAGGGTCTCGTGCAAATTCTGAAAACTAGATCGAAAGTTAATGGAGATGTTCCGTTGTTTCTCGTAGCGCCATTTTATGTTATTCAATGGTTGAATAATTACCACTGTGAATTTGAGCCACTGTTAAACAATGTCGTGTAAGTGCAAAATTTCTATTGGTCTAAATTTGACAAAGGCATTTACATTTTTTTTTGTCTTTACAGAATAATTCCAAACATTAATTTAGCATATAATAATGAAAAAAATGTGCCCAATTATAAAGAATTATTAGAAACAACAAAGTTAAAGGAGGTAAACATTTTGCATTTATGCCCCATTATGTGTAGATTAAACCACTATAATTGTAGTTTTTCTTTTTAGGTATCCACCATTCCTGTTAAACACTGCAAGGATGCTCACGCTATCTTATTTACCACGTCTTGTGATTACAAAGTGGTGTATTCTGGCGATACAATGCCTTGCGATTCATTAATCGTAGCAGGTAAAAATATATTCTGAATTTGTTGCTATGACGAAAAGACAATTTATATTAATTTTTTTAAAATACTGCAACTATGGCATAATTGGATAAACATAGAACTCATGAGGAGTTTGGAAACACCACAAGCCAGCTTACAGCATAACCTAACTCCTCGTGAGTTCCTCTTTTGCGTAGTCATCCTGTAGTAACAATTGGAACTCATTACCAGTTCCATTATTTTATATAGATATTATTTTGCAATGTGAGTTATAAATTGATAGTAACACAAAGAATATGTATATTATTTTAGGTCAGAACTGTTCTTTGTTGATTCATGAAGCTACAATGGAAGACGATTTAGAAGAAGAAGCAAAACTTAAAACTCACAGGTTTGATTTTTTTGCATATTTTATAACAATTATTTCACTTCAATTAACATAAAAAACACTATTAAATCTTGGTTTAGTAACTATGCATACTAAAAATGGATGGCCTTGATCCGATCTTTCTTTTAAGGAATCTCAACCACCCACAAAATCGTTCAAATGTCCCGTTTTCACTCGGAAATCATAATTGAGCGATTTCTGAGTGAAAACGGGACATTTTAACGATTCAGACAAGCAAACTGGCAATAGTATAGGTTTGCCATTCCTAGTTTGAATACAGATTACCTTGGAAATTTTTGTGGGTAGGTCAAAGTCTATTGGGCACCATCTGTTACAACTGGCTACCTCTGTTACGGACCTAGCCAGAACCAACAGTTCTAAAAATTGTCTTAGTACTTACAGAACAGAAAAGTTTTTAAAAAATGAGCCCTAGGTTGCACACTGAAAAGTCATTGGCGTGTATGCATGCCAAGGATTGCTTACCCCTACTGTAGGCTGTTTTTCCACAGTCACTTTAGACCAGAGATGGTTACTGCATAGTAAGCATACTTATTTTTAAAACTTCGGCATGCATAAATATTTTTAGACTTGACTTAGAATGATATTTGAAGAAATGAAATGAACGTGCTTTAATTAGAATAAATGTAAAGCAGATTGATAACTGAAATTGTACAATAAGTTACGTGCTGGACAATTTTTCTCGATATGCAACGGGTGCAGCATCCCTGCTCTAGATATTCAAGCACTTATTGTATCATTTGCCAATCCATTCAAGAATGTAGTAGCTGATACGTGAAGCTCATCCTCAATCATAGTGTTTTTCTCCCCAAAAAATCCTTGTTTTGTGAAAGGTGAAATTCACTAGGGGACTAGGTCTGGGCTGAAGGGTGGACAATCAAGAATTTCCCATTTAAAACTTTCAAGGAGTTGTTTTCTTGGTGATGTGGAGCCATATGGCGTTGTGAAGAATGACGATAATGCTGGACAGTGGGTATCTACTGTAATTGTATTGGTGTAGCACAATATGCATCAGCATTTATTGTGGTTCTTTGAAGCATGTACTGAAAAGGTCCCTTTCCTGTTGAGTTAATGCTGAAAGGAACCACGATAAATACTGGTGCATATTGTACTATACGGAAGTAATAGCACTGCTGGACAATAGGTCTTTCCTTCAACCTTTTTTGTGACATGTGGTCCTATGTTGCTGAGAGAACAAAACAACAGCTTGAAAATTGTAAAGGGAAAGTTTTGGACATCTGCTTTGCAGTCTAGACTTGGTTCCTAAGGACTTTTTGGGAGGAGGAGTTGCAGGAAACAGTCACTACATTTTTGAATAGATTGGCAGGCAACTAAGAATTGAAAAAATAAGCAATAGTTTCAAAATAGTGTAAATCCACATACAATTACATAAGTCTTTGTGAACATCAACATATTCTACATATTAATATTGCTGTGTCAGTATAAATTCTGTCTAATTATTTCCTTTCAACAACATTCTCTTACAGCACAACCTCTCAAGCAATCGACGTTAGTAAAAGGATGAATGCGCAATTTACAATCCTGACACATTTTAGTCAACGATATGCCAAAGTTCCAATCTTTCCAAAGAATGATTCTGGTACGATTGGTTTTGCTTTCGATAACATGGTGGTAAGTATTAAACTTCTTTTCCAATTACATAAAACTTATGGACCATTGTTAAAAATTTCTTACCTTTTTTTTTAGGTGAGACCTTGCGATCTGAGACTCCTGCCGTTGTTCCTTCCCTGCTTAAAATCTCTCTTTGCAGAACACTACGAAGAAATGCAAGAAAAGACTGCAAAACGTCTCAGACAGAAGCAAATCTTGACCGAAATGATGCAGCAGAATGCTTTGTAACATATAAGTTATCTGTAGGATTTTGTAAAATAAAATATTATTTTAAATAACGGAAATAGCTCGGCGGCGTTTGACTTAAACAAAATTGGGCCAAATGGTAAACTGAGAAGGTACACTTTATTCATTCATTTAACGAACAATGGCAATCACTTTACATTATATTCGATAAGTTGGCGAATACATTTTTTCCCCCCTAACGTTTCTGCATTTGCAGATACACTCTGTTTAGTCTTAATGACACAATTTCATAAAAAATAGTATGTGAACTTTGTTTGGTGATAAAACTGACAATGATATTACTTGAAATGGCAAGATGATTGAAACAAATGGGAGAAAAACCTTGTTAAAACTTAATTTCTTGACATTTAATGATCGATACCAATGGTTTCCTGTAACTGCATGCTTTGAATTTTCTTAGTATGGCAAGAATAATATAGTCTACAAAACCTCTATTTAAAAGGAAGACGACCAACGATGATTGTTTTACGAATTTCTTAATTCAAATTTTGCCGTTACTAATAAATAACTGAAATAAAGAAAATAAAAAATCACAGAACATCCGTAACTTCATCGCGTTCATTCCGAGTACGGAATCGATAATTTCAACACGATTTATCAAATTAATGATGGCAAAAAAATATATATATATAACAAAAACGGGAGTAAACATTCCAATGAAACAAAACAAAAAATACAATTAACCATGTGATATTTAAATCTAACCAATAAGAAACTACCTCCAGCAGCTCCGTTTAGTCACGCCCTGGCAAGTTCTAAATTTGGGCGGAAGGAGTGAGGATATCTACTGGTACAACAGGGACAAGAGAGTCATCCTTTGCCACTTTGATACAAAGTAGCAATAAGGTAGTGTGCGTCTACGTTACGAGGACTTGTGCTCTTATCTCTGAGCTTCGATCTCCATGCCGTGCGGCGATGCCGGCGGTTGGTGGTTTCCTAGACTGCTGCAAGTTCCCGTTGTTGTGGTGGCATTGGTATTATTATTGTTTGCCACGGGAGACAGTGTGGGTGATGTTCCCATCTTGTCCGAAGCAGACATCCTGGAAAATGCCGATAACGTGTCTGGGAAGTTAGGAGGAGTAGCCGGAGTGTTGGCAGGTGTGCAGATCTGTAGGAAAGTACAATAATGTTAGAATATTGTCGTTTTTCAAAAAATAACATAATTTGGCAGTAATATCAAAGAATGTCTGGACTTTTGCCAAGTTAAATGTTTTAAATCAGATAAACATTGAAACAATGATAATATTTCATGAAAATTTGATTTAGTTATGATAAAATATTAATGAATTTCTATATTGTTTAACAACTTCGGTTAACACAATTGAACTTAGGACTAACATTTTGGAATTCTGGATTTAGTTCAACTTTTAAAAACTTCTTCTCAATGAATGATGTGAAGGTGGGATTTACTTTCTAAAACATTAGCCTCGTTGTTTTCTGAGGACTTCTAGATTAAAATTATCAATTAAATTATTCAATGACAACAAAACTAGAATAATACTATACTTCGCTAACACTTTTGCACTTTTGAAACAAGCTTCCAAAAAACACAAAATATTGGTAAAACATTATATAAATTGCTTTTTATTTATTTATAATTAATTATTGGGTGATAGATTATTGTTATTCAATTCTTGATTACGAACAACAATTAATAAAAAAAAATAAAAAAGCAAATATTAGCACACAAAGAAAATAACTAATTAATTTTTGCATAAAAGATTGTTTAAAAGAATTAACGTAATCTCCAGACTAACAACACTAGACGTATGCACTGCTTAATGATGGGGATACAGTTTAAGTGCATTGTTGAGCGAACGTCACAGTATATATTTAGAGAAAGCTATATGATACAGTTTACTAATTTAAATTAAACTATATATAACACTGTAATAAGTATTTGTGAATCTAAGTGTGGAAAAGATACAAGCAGTTTCTTCATTATAATCTCGCGGAACCTCCATCACACACCCTGTGGCCCATTATTAAGTGGAACATCATTAAGCAGCACTTATCTGTATTTCATCGAATGAGCAAGAATATAATTTTTAACCTGTCCATTGCATCAATCCATAAATCCATGCATATTATAAATTTTGTGTAATTTTAAGTAACCGTAAAACTTACCATTAAGTGACAACGCTTTTTAGCTTTGTCACTTAATGGTAAGTTTTATGGTTACTTAATGGTAAGTGTTAACGGTTTTCATTCCATGCACAAATCTGACCCTACTTATATATTACAGATATGAAAAAATATTATATAATAAATACTTTCAAATATATCAACTTATAATAAATGTATAAAATGAAAATTTGATGGCTGAAAAAAAGCAAACAACAGAACTGCATGGATGACAGATTATACCGAAGCAATCATGCATAAAATTGAGATTGAAATAGATGGTCATGGTGCAAATGCTGCAATGACAATGATATTTTTCAATGAAACATTCGCATCATAGTCATGACTTTTGTCCAATACTTATGTTATATGCATAATTTTGAATTACAGACTAATTTACTTTTTTTTTTTTACATATACAGTGAATTGAGTCTCCAAATGTAGACAAATAACTAAATTAGTTCAATCTTCTAATAACTAGGCAAGAACATAACATATACGCATTTTAGAAGTAGACCGAAAAAATTTGCAACAGAACTCTCCTATCTGTATGGCCAGTTTAAGATTTGTGTGTATATTTTATACATAAAGAGTTTGCTTTATCATGCAGTCATTTATAATTTATAGTATGCATATCATTTAATTGAATGTACCAGTACACACAAAGATTTTCCTCCTACTCTTGGCAATTGAACATTAACTATGTGATATCTGCATGCATGCACACATGCACACAAACAAGTGATCTGTACTTTTATTTGGAGACTTTTGAATACATTTATTTTTTGTTTTCAATTTGTATTTTTCTAGTGTAAGTGAACCGTCTGTATATTAATTATCACATATTACTGTACTAAACTTAAGATAAAATTTTATGCACTGAGTCTAAATTTTTTCTATCATGTTTAACTGTTTTTATGTATTGGCTATTCCCCATAAGTTTAAATTTCTATTTATAAATAACAAGAAAAGTTTGCCGATATCTAATATTTAACTGAAACTCGTTAATAAACTGTTGTCTTTATTGATTTGGATAGACAAAACAAGTCTGCACAATTTAGAAGAATGCATTTAAATATAGTCAAACCGGAGACGAACAGAATATAAATTGGCATATTTCTTTCTTTCTTGGCAAAATTCCTGCATTGTTAGAAAAGTTACTATTCTTTATATTACTGTAGTTAATGAGAAAATGAACAAAAACAAGTACTAAAATAATTAGTCATAATAGTAATTATGTTGCGATGACTACTACCTGAGACTATTGCAACACATTTTTTAATACTATAAAGACTTAAAATTTGTTTTTGTCTACATAAAAAAAAAGACAATTTTGCATTCAATTCAAATTGTTTTCCTTGGAGCTCCACCCAGGCCTGATTAACATTTTCAAGGTCCAAGTTATAACACAGATCTCTAAGAAATGATAAATTTAAGATTTTGAGACCTTAAGCTATATGTTATTTAGCTTATGTGTAAATCTGGCATTACACACATTTGTTATCAAGTGCTTGTCTGTCAATTCTTAAGGTAGCACCTTAAGAATTGACAGACAAACACTTGAGACATTCGGTACTTGCCGACTGCCAAATAATCACCCTTTGATTTGGTACAATATATCCACAATGAGTGGGAAATGGCAAATACTGGATGTTTGAAGCCGCCTTTATTGAGAGGTATACTTTCAAAAGTTGCTAGAGGTTTTTTTAAAAAGTTTCCATTCCAAGAAATGCTTTCCAAATTCAATTTATAACTGAGAAGCTACCTTCATAATTCCACATATTTTGAGTGTGTAACGGTTTATTTGATGTTTATGTGAAACAATTTAATGGATATTTATATATCATATGATTAAAACGTACGTGAATATACTTTTGTAACTATTATAAAAAAATATAATATGAAAATCAATATAATTAATTTCTAATTTACTTAACACAACATGGTACAGTCTGAACATTTACAACAGAAACATATTAAATAAACATTGATTCTAAGAGAAGAACTTGAAAAAATTACTTTCTTTTCCACTCCTTTGATTGTGAAGCAGCAGAGTTTTATTGTAAAGAGAAAATGTAGTGCCAAAGAATGTGGAATAATTCTTTTGTTTGAAGCTGCATATTTTATGTTCTTTGTATACTTTAAAGTATACAAAGAACATAAAATATACCTCAAACAATAAGAATTAAATATAGTAATGAGGTCTAGACACAATTTTGAATTTGGAAGTGTGAAAGTCATGTACACAAATATAAACATTTAAAATCTTGATTTCTAGATTAAAACCAAACGATTGCCAGATTATAATGGACTATATCAATGCCACTATTAATAATTAAATGTTAAGTAATTTAGTCTAGAGGTAAGCTTTAGGTGCCATTTCTTGATAAATTTAATAATTATAATTAAATTAANTTTTTGTAACAAATGATTAGCATGCTGTCTATCACTTATTATAGATTCCTACATCTATACACCAACCAAAGTCGAATATTATCAGGCTAGAAACAGCTATAACATTAATAATTTATAAGACAAATTGGCACTAGAGTTAGGTGCCATTTCTTGATAAATTTAATAATTATAATTAAATTAATATTTTAATAATTAATTTAGAAGGTTCTGGAAGAAAAGGATCAACTCAAAGTGGGGCCTGCAACATGAAACTATCTTCACTTAGTACTGTGAGTAACTGGTATGGTTATATCTAAATTAATAGTTCTAAAAGTGAAAATTGGATGAAAGTCTGGGTAGCACAACTAGCAACATGACTGCATAGTATGTGGGAATTGCGTGTTCAAGTCATGCTTTGGGCAGATTCTTTTTTTCTAAACCTTCTTTAATTAATTATTAAACTATCAATTTGATTAAAAATTATTAAATTTATCAAGAGTAGGCACCTAATGACTACCTCTCAGCCAAATTACTTAACATTTAATTATTAATAGTAGCATTAATATAGTTAATATAGCTCGAGACTGTTGGGCGGACACTCATTAAGTTTTGCATCAGTTTTTATTTTCGAAAGGTGAGAGTACAATAGCAAAGGTAGAGAGTGGGCAGAAGATGTCTGATATTGCTGGGCAGTATGGCTTGAACAGGTCTACAGTAGGCAGCAGTTCAATCTTATCTAAGAAAGATACTGTATAATCAAGAAGACTCAAGCAGCTAAAGGAGTAACAAAAATCATATCTGAGAAATAAAAAACATTGAGCTCATAACGGAACCTGAAACTGATCTGACAACAGAAGAACACCAAGAACTCTTGAATGAAGAACACCAAGAAACACAGCAATATGTTTTCTTCTGAAAAGGAGAATTAATGCTGATATCTGCTATTAAAGATGTTTTGAAGAAGTGGGAGGATGTCAGAACAATGGTCTTAGAATAGCATCCAAACCAGGTTGAGGTTAATAGGCTTAGGGATCTCTACAATTACAATGCTATTAATTACTTCTGAAAAATCCTGAAGAAGAGAGAAAAGCAATCGACATTAGACAGATTCTTTAAACCCCTACAAACAGAAAAAACATGACTAATAAAAATGCAAGACTGTGTATATATGTATTTTTATTATTACATATAAATAAACCTAATAAGTAAGTATATATTTTTTATTTTTTGTAGTTTCCAGAACAAATTAATCAAATTCCCATAAAAACCTATGGTAAATCGATAATTGGTTAATGAACAATTCGGATAGCAAACAAAGTCTTGGAATGAATTATGTTCGTTAACCGATCACCCACTGTAT
>NW_019385224.1:178016-306864 GCF_000671375.1 Centruroides sculpturatus
GGGCTGTGATTGGCTCATGTATTTAAGGACTCGTAAAACATGAATTTCATAAAGAACAGAACATATCTACCGTGTTATAGAGATTATAATAGCAAAGGTAGAGAGTGGGCAGAAGATGTCTGATGTTGCTGGGCGGTATGGCTTGAACAGGTCTACAGTAGGTAGCAGTTCAATCTTATCTAAGAAAGATACTGTATAATCAAGAAGACTCAAGCAGCTAAAGGAGTAACAAAAATCATATCTGAGAAATAAAAAACATTGAGCTCATAACGGAACCTGAAACTGATCTGACGACAGAAGAACACCAAGAACTCTTGAATGAAGAACACCAAGAAACACAGCAATATGTTTTCTTCTGAAAAGGAGAATTAATGCTGATATCTGCTATTAAAGATGTTTTGAAGAAGTGGGAGGATGTCAGAACAATGGTCTTAGAATAGCATCCAAACCAGGTTGAGGTTAATAGGCTTAGGGATCTCTACAATTACAATGCTATTAATTACTTCTGAAAAATCCTGAAGAAGAGAGAAAAGCAATCGACATTAGACAGATTCTTTAAACCCCTACAAACAGAAAAAACATGACTAATAAAAATGCAAGACTGTGTATATATGTATTTTTATTATTACATATAAATAAACCTAATAAGTAAGTATATATTTTTTATTTTTTGTAGTTTCCAGAACAAATTAATCAAATTCCCATAAAAACCTATGGTAAATCGATAATTGGTTAATGAACAATTCGGATAGCAAACAGTCCTGGAACGGATTATGTTCGCTAACCGATCACCCACAGTATTCAAGAATTACATCCATTCATAAGTACAGTCAGTACACATTGATGCTTTATGAGGTGGTGCTACGTTAAGATTTGACCAGTCACAGGTAGTTTGATCCGGGTACGTCCGATCCCGACCTCGACTGCTTGACCGTCCTTACTGTGAGATTGGCCAAGTCAAAAATCAGACACAAGAAAAAGTCTTTAATATCTACAAAATGGAAATAGTAAATAATTATTTTTATAAGTAAATGAAAATAAAATAATACCACAGTATATAAAAGTAAATATATTATCAAAACTAATTATAAAAAATTATTTTTGATAATGTATTTACTCTTATCTACTGAGATAATAAATCACTTTCATTTATTATTTTTTTTCTTTTATTGTTTTAATTAATTAGTCTATTTTTCAATTTTTGAAAATAAATAATAATATAAAGAATTAGCTTTGATATTTTGAAATAAGCCCTTTTTGTTTTTTTGGGCCCATTGTGGGCTCATGTCAGGCTCTCTCTCACCGCCCAGCCAGCCTATTGTGGGCATCCACAATGGGGTGGCTAAGCAGTGAGAGAGAGACAGAACCTGACATAATCTAGGACAACCACCCCAAAAAGCACTTTGTGATTGTCCAGATTTGATCTTGAACCCTCCAGAGAGGTAGGCTCAGCCATTTGGAAGTAAGCCTTAAAAAAACCCGCATTTGCTTCTTCTTCAGATATTATAATATATATAATAATATCATCCAAATGTGCTTAATCAAATCTTTTCTGAACAATTTAAAAATAAAAATATGTAATCATATGATAATATAATTTCTCACATAACTGAATAAGTTTGATTGAAGATTTTTAAATGGCATAACTAGTAGTATAAAGGAGGTCACCTGTCCACTATTCTAAACGATTATTTTTAAGTGTGTTTGCTACAAATATTTTAAAAGTACTTACAGAAATAAATATTACACATTAATACATGAATTTAATAGCAAGTGACAAAAGATTCTCAATTTTACATAACATTTCTGTATGTGGCAATTAAAAATATTGAGGAATTATGCAGGGTTATCCAGTTAAAACCAGACTTTACAAACTCCTGAAATTACTCTGACGCATTTTATGAATGCTAAACTTGAAACATGCCACTTCGAAGCTGAAGGGAGCCAATCCATACATCTTTTGTAGCTTTAATATTACTTTAATGCATTTAAATTAGAAAGAATTGTAAAGGCTAATAATGAGTAAAATCTTCATTAAGTCCGACCCCACTCAAGATATGACACGACCCTTCTATCTCCCTACCCCTCAACCTTCAGCCACCAAAATTTAATAGCATCAATGCCCCTAATACACAGATCTGGCTAAATTTCAGAAATTTTCGACAAAAGGCACACGAGTTAATAAGCTTCAAAGTGGGTGAACAAAATCGTCAAAGATTTATATTTTAAATGAGATAAGATAATTTAATGTATATGGATAATTGGAAATATCAATAAAGTAAACTTTGCTAATACGTTCTTTACTTTAGTAAACGGTTACTAAGATATGTATCTATATTTATCTACAATTTAATCCATTACAGATTTATTTATGCTTCTGTAAAAATCTATATATAAGTTCCTAAAATAATTTTCTATTAGTTTATAGAATCTTGTATCTGAAATTCTAATTTTAAAACTAGGACACTCAAAATCAGATAATAGTAATTTAAGCATTAAGCAAAATAAGATATCTGCAAATAATCTATTTTTACTCTATTACTATTTACACTATTTTGAAATTACTATATGAAAATGGTTCAGATAGAGATAGTGAAGAACACTAGAAATTTTCATACAAGAGTACCCGAGATACTTTGGGTATCACAGTGAGGTTTGCAAATGTCATTAAAAACATCCAGTAAAGTTTAGGATTGATGATGATGATAGAAGGAATGCACATAGACAATCTGCAAAGGGGGTGCCTCCCAGGAGGACATTTATAAAAAAAAAAACTAGCCTCTATTTGATGTAGGTGTTAAACATGTGAAGAAAACCTGGAAAATTTTGCTTGGCCAGTCCATTGGTTGGGTGCAAACTGATGACCAACCACCAGCATTCATGGTTTTATCCACTTAGCCACTTGTTGGTCCCATTAACATTCAAATGAAAAACTATATTGTGCTTTCTTGATTCTAACAAGCACCTTTTTTGGACTTTTCTGGTCTCAAAAATTGGGGTGCACATTAGAATTAGGCATAAAGTCTAACTAATGCAGCCTTGACAGTGTCATTTGCTCTTCACTCTGCTTGACAGATCATGTGTATTATGACTTCAGTTAGACATAGTATACTTCTTCCCACTACGTTGGTTTTAATATGGTTTTATCTCCTATAAAGCTGTATTTAAACAGATCTACTTTGCTGTAGAACATGTATACAAATATTTCAATATACAGTAGAAACTCGTTTTAACGGATCTCTCGAGTTGCTGAAAATCATCCATTGTTCTGAATTCATCATATCACAAACAATGGATTTCCCACATACCCAGGAAAATATTCATTATTTAACTCCCTTCGTATAAGAAATATCTGTACTTGAAATTATTCAGTCTCTTGAGAACTCTCTTCTATAGAAACACATATGATACAAGATCTTATATTATGCCGTACATGTGTATGACAAAGCTGACAAATACTGTATATACTGTAAGCACAAAAAGAGAAAAATTACATATGCTCATTAGCACTTAACCTGACATTACAATTTGTTAAAAGTCTCAACCATCTTGATTAGTTTTAATACCACTTTTCTGCCTATTGAATACAACCATAGTTTGATATTAGCAATATCATGTGCAGTCTGTTCGTTTATGCTGAAACTTGTCAGGAAGGTCTTCATGACTTCAATGACCTCAGTAAATGTTGGCACTATACTTGGACCAGTGTCAAAATGTTCACTAGGTGGCTTCTCCTCAATCACATTGGCCAGCTCTTTGTACAATTCCTCAATTATACATATTCGAGACTTAACAAGTACATCGTCAAACTCTACAAATTCTCAGAAACACCCAAATATTAACTAAACGTTGAAAAAACATGAAGTTCACAATAGACGGAGCTAGATAAAAATTATTCTGAGTCATGAATATGCTAAAAGGAGGTGAAGTTACATTGATTTGGTAAGACCTGTTAAATATCCATTATTCTGAGAAATCCAATGTTTAGCAACCCATTAAAATGAAATTCTATTGTATCTGGTAGATTTCATGCTATTGCATAATGACATAAAATCTCGTTAAAATGTTGACTGTACAGTAATTTTGACAATGATTTTGTATTGGTCTGCAGATTTTCTGTATCTGATAATGGAGTCATAAATAAATACATTTGAAAAATGTGGACATTGTTCATGTTTACAGTACCTTCACAAACATTTTTCAAAAAATGTATTTATTACCATTTAAATAAATTACCATTTTGTGGCTGCATGTTCAATGATATAGGATGTGTACCACATTCAAAAACTCTATTTTTGGGTTTTGACATCTTGAAAATCAGGTGGGCTTTAGATTTAATGACGCTTCAGAATTGGGAAAACATGGTATATATAAAATCATTTCAATTAAAATTTTAAAACAAAGATATTGTTTTAAGAAACATTTTAAAATATATGTAAATAATAATAATGACAATGATAATTTAATTTTACTGTAGGGAGTTCACTGGAAGGAGCAGTCTGAGAACCATGGGAATAATGCCTACCTTTGGGGCATCTTGTGCCTAAAACACACATAGCTTTTCTAACTTTTCAAAACTTTGTATTCGTTTACCTTTTTCTTTTATAACTTAATCAATCACGTCATAACTTAGTTTGTGTCATGTAGTATGATGTCAATATTTTATTTTGTTAGCGTTTGTTTCATTTGTTCATAGTGTTCATATGACAGTGTGAACCAAACTTTACTCTTCACATCATAAGTTTAAGGGCAGGTGTTAATTAGATAGTTTAAAAAACAAAAACAAACTGCAAAAAAAATATAAATAAATAATATATATAAAATACTAAAAATTCATGACAAATAAATATATAAACTTATCAAGAGTTATCGAGAGCATCTAATATTATAATTTTTAATTTTATATACAAATATATACTGGTATATTTTTGTTGTTATACATATATACAGAAATCATATTTTGACATCTTTCCTTTAATTGACTTTTTACAAATACAGTATATAAATAAGCACTACATACAGAACCAATGTCCAATATCAACATGTATTGCTTATTTACGCATACCCAGTTTGAGTAATTGAATTTTCACAAGTACTGTACATTCAAAGTTTATAAAAGTTAACTGATGTCTGTTTATAATGTATCTACATGGAACAGTTATGAACAATTTAAAGTTTTTATTATAATCTTTGTATTCAAATGATTCCTATTTGTGAACTTTGTAAAGCAGTATTTTTGCAGTAAGTTATTTATATAATCTACATCAGTGATTCTCAATGTTTCTTATGTCAGGGACTCTTAAAACCCCACACCATGATGGACTGCAGACTTTTACAGAGTTCCGTAGTCTCCGAGGGATCTGCGAACTACTGGTTGAGAACCACAGATCTACGTTACTGTTTCACAATCTATTTTAAAACACAGAATCCCTAAAAATCTATAAAATCTCCCAGGAAACACCCTATTTGTCTAAATCTCATGTTCACAGAGCTGAGCCAGAATTTTTGAGCTTTACTTTAACCTATTTCATTAGCAGATAAAAAAAAATTGTCAAAAAATAGCAGCAATTATTTGTTTTTCAAAAAGCTTCTGGAGTGATGAAGCAATGGATTGCTCAAGCTCTATCAATGGCCAAATGATTAATTAATATTGAATGTCATATATAAAAATTTAGGAGCGACAATAAATTTTTTCTCTACTTCATACATTTTCATCTTGCAGAACCGCTTATGTTTCTACATGTAAAGTCGGCTGTTAAAGCTGTGTTAATTAAAACTTCTATCACATATATAAAGGGATTGCCTCGATTAAATTTCGCATATTAATTGAATCCCACATTAAACAAGGAATACCTGTAATTATAAACAGTGGCATATCAAGGATTTTCAGAATATAGATGCTAGTCAAAGCAGAATGGAGGACCAAGGTATATGACTTCTGTCGTTTTTTGGAGAATGCTATTCAATTAACTTAGAATTATTTTAGTTGCCCCATCTGAAGACCTAACTGAAGTTGCAAGTTCATTGACATTTTTATATAAATAAAGCATTGACTTTCTAAATTTTTACTTGTAGGCATCTAGAAGAGTGTAGTAGTTACTTCACTTTTCTAGGTGTTCCAAAAAGAATGCTACCATTTTAAATTACTGTAATTTTGTTAATTATTATCTAGCAATGTACATTAAAATGTTAGAAAACTGTCCAACTTTTACACTTGCCTATTACAATTTCTTTCATGCAACGCAAGGTTCAACACAATGCATGTACCTTGTGTTGCATGGCACATGTCCGACCAACACAAATTCTTCCTAAGCTCACTAAGGCACATCTTGTCCTACAGCAGTTACAAATCTATGGCTCCTGCAGATGTATTGCAAGATAACAAACAATTTTGGTTGTGAACCATAAAACGAAAACACCTTCAGAGTCATAAAAATTAAAGGAAACAAAAGCTGGAATTCACAGCTTCTTCAATTCAAAATATATTCTGATATTAAGTAGCTTCGAATTGTAATTTTTTAAGTATATAATTATATTTGGAAGAAAATTACATCTATTTACGTAATTTTGGATGATTGGAAAAATGCCAAATGTCACTAAAAATGGAATCATTTACATCAAATATTTTGAATAATTGTCGTCATTGAAGTATTAATAGCAACTTTACATTTTTAGTCTCGACAAACTGATTGCATTTGTCCTGAATTCATACGATTAATTCAGAAATCAAGAACTAAAGATGACAAATCAAATTTTTACTTTCATATAATACTACAATAATCAAATTTATTATAAATTTATAGAAATAAAACAATAAATATAACTCACAAAATAGTACAAAAATTTGTAAAATTGGACCTTTGTCACATTCTTGAGAAGAGGTATTCAAAATAACAATACTTAAAAATGTTAATCTGATGGAAATTTAGCTATGGAATGATATAACTTTTAATATTATTAATTATAAAAAATAAAATTGTTTGGAATCATCTGTTACAAGATTTTATTATAAAAAATGTTTATATTATTAATTATAACAAAAATGCTAATGGCTTAATTTTGTGGATAGGGAAGAGTTTTTAAAAATATTGTAAATGTCAATGACAATTAAAATTTTCATTAAGTCTGATCTCATTGAAGATACGAATGACTCCTCATCTCCCCACTTTCTCGACCTTCAACCACCAACATTTAACAGTATCAATGTCCCTTATATACAAGTTATCGTGCCAAATTTTGTTTCATAATCTAACCCATTGTGCAATATTACATCATGCGACACACACATATATCTGGGTATCAGGTTATTTTACTTTTTTGGGTTCAGAGTATCAAAAGATCATGATTCCAAAAACTCCGAGGGTCAAATGTGATGCAATTAAATTATATTATAACAGCCAGGAATGTAACTTGTGTTAAGTTTTAACAGCCAAGAATGTAAAAGTAGTCTGGGCTATTTGTTTGTATCTGGCAACTCAATGCTTGAATAATCTGGTGAGGAGATGCTTCTCAGGAGGATTTTCAAATGGAAACTAACTTTTAATTAGATGTTACAAACACAAAGTAAACCTGAAAAACTCCACGTGGCCAACCTGTTAGCAACGCACAAACCTATGACCAACTACCAGTGTTTGGTGATTTTATCCACTTGACCACTGGTGGGCAAAACATTCTAGACACCTACAAAAATACTGTTGAGAGTCCAATACATTTCTATCATTCTAGAACTTTCCTTGTTTGTTTGTTTTCTTAAGTTACAGCAATGCAACACTTGGGAGGTCTGCCTATGGGAATGCCTTCTGCGAGGTCTTTTTTAAGGGAAACTGGCCCCTATTCACGTGTTACAGATGTGGAGAAAACCCAGAAAACTCCAGGTGGCCAGCCCGTCCTGGCGAGGTGCGACCCCACAACTGAACTGCCAGTGTTCGGGAAATGGAACCGCTTGGCTACTGGTGGGCCCTAGAATTTTTCATTATCAAATTTTAAATATATTTTCATAAACATAAATGTTTATTAAATTCCTATAAACAATGAATATCTTATCTACAAGTTTAAATAACAAATACATAAATAAATATTTTGATAGTACAAACTAAGCAAAATTCTCCTGTTTGGTTAACAAAATAAAATCTCTACAAATTTTTGTAATTATCATAGGAGGAAAAAATAAAATTTATAATGATTTTTTTGGTTAATTGTTTAATATATAATCCATAGCTGCACTTTCCCATCCATTGAAGCAGGCTAAAAATATTTGTGTATCAAATTAAAATGTCATTGAAATTATTCTACAGTTTATTCTTATCATATATTCATTATCTGTATGAATTTATAGGTTATTTACTAGTTAATTCTTACTTAATAGAATTAATATATTACTTACTTAAGATATAGTTTATACTAAGCGAGTCACATCACCGGGAACATTTAAACCCAGTAGACCTCTGCTTTATGGCCTCTTGCTTTTACAACTAGTATAAATTTTTTATTTATGACTGTATGAAATGATGTATATTTTATTGACTACTTCTGTGTGGTATTATATAGTTCAAACCGTATTTCCAGGAATGTAATCTCAATTTACAACACTGAGCTTACAGGAAATATGATGGCTTGATTAACAATAGTCTCTGGAAACCAATTAGACCATAAAAGCAGGATTTGCTGTACTTTCAAGAGATATTAAAATATAAAAATCATTATATTATATTCACATTGTCAAACTTGAACATTTACATTATACCTTTGATTTAAAATAGATTTCAGGAGTCAAATTATTATTTTTTTCCTATAATAGATTAAAAAAAAAAAAAAAAAGAGAATTACTGCTAACAAGNCTTTGATCATTAGTTGTTTTAGACTAAACTACAAATGCCAAGAAATGTCTAGATGTCACAGATAATTAAACGTTATCTACAACATTATAATTTATTTTGGAGACGGTACATATTTTATTAACAGGACAATGAAACATATGAAATTGTCTACATTGTAGCAAACTGAATTAAATGTGACCATCTAAAACATTAGGCTGTCTATGTCAGCATTTCAAAACCCAAATCTTAATCCTTTGGGACGAGACACGAGAGTAAAGACTGTTCAGGAGATAAAACTGAACTGAAATAAATGATGGAAAATTTTAGAGTTTGTAAACAAATGATTGATATAAAGTATTTTATGAAGAGTAGAGACTGTAATAAAGATTAAGATTTTTAGCACTTGTTAGTAATCTTTTATAAATAAGGAATAATATATATTAAAGTATGTGGTCTGACTGACTTAGTTGCAGAAAAATTTATATGTAGATTATTGAAACAAATAAATACTGTATTATGTAACTTGTTTCAGTGTAACCTCTAATTTTTTAATTATTATTCTATTCCATAAACACTACTTTATTATATCACCCGATGGCAATAAGTCGATCATCTTGAGAGTAATTTAAAGCTACATTCTGTTTTAGTCTAATTAATTGCTTTAAAATAATTATCTTAACACTTTGAAACAAATTTTATTTTATTCATATCTCATGGTTAATTATTTCAACAGATAATTTTTGTGCGTTAATTAAATTCACCACTTTACAACTTTACCATGTCACAAATTACAGAAGAAAAAAAAAATTTAATGAGAAATTAAAAAATTCCAACTATAAATTCAAGCTTTTTTAGCACTATTTTTAATATACGTCGAAAATGTAAGCTGAGTAAAGGATTACTTGAATAAATTATTGATCTAGATTTAATACAAAATCAATAACAGTACTATTTTGATAATTTTATTGCATTTGCCTAAAGGAAAAAGATTGAAAAAGTTTTATTTTATGAATCGAGATTAAAATACGGTAAGAGGAAGTAAAAACAAACTATGCTTTATATTATTTCGGATCCAATAACCTTTGAAATTGAACTTAAAAATCAATCAAAAGTTGATTCTTATTTAACTAACTTATTGTTTGGGAAACTTCTGTTTCGTTTTTTATTCTTTCTCTATATATTAAAACTTATATTCACAACTTCATTGGATACATTACACAATTCCTCCAAAGCAGATATTTAATAACAATGGATTCGAACTGTAAACCTACAAAATGCAGATATGAAGAAATATTTGTCGAGCGATTATAACTTTATCAGTTTTTAATCAGTAAAAATTCTAAAAATAAATATATCTATATACATTTTTTTCCAATTAAATTCATTAAATGTAAACAAATATCCAAAGGAAATATTACGCAAGAGAATCAACCTGATAAACATCCTGCTTCTGCACAATAAGCAGTTGTAAATTGAAGTCCTGTTCCAGGCCAATTGTGAATTTAGAATATTGTGGAAAAAGTTCCGCTAAATTAAATTAAATTTATTTATTCCTGATTATTAAATACCTGTAGTCAAATTGCTTAATATCTTCATAACTTGCCGCGATTTTATTAAAAATTATTTCGGTTATTATATCCTCTTAAAATTCGAGAAAATTCTTTAAAATCTTTAATTAATATTAATGCTCAATATCTTACTAATTAATTATCAACTATAATAAATCTAAATAATTAATTAATTAATCTTACTGTATCCCGATAAGAATTCGGCAGTGTCGTTTGATTAATAATGTTAAATGTAGACTGTCAAATGATCATGCAGTTACTTAATTATTGCAAATTATATTTAATTTAGAATACTGATAATTAGTATTATATAAAATAACTCATACACGATCCCATTTAGGAGTCTCTAAAATCATTCTACTGATAGCTATCACATCTAAAATTAGGTTTTAGTTATCTGTATAAATTTTTAAACATCTTTAGGTAACAGCAAACCGACATATTTATTTGTAATTTAGAAAAATTATGACACTTTTGTATGAAAAATTTAATTGTATATAGACTTTAAAGCAAAATTAATTATTAAATAAAAATAGATATTATACTTTAAACGATTAAAATTATTTAAAGTATAATATCTGTAATCATAATAGAGATAGTCCTGTATATGTATATACATAATTTTCCGTGAAAAAATTTCCAAATTTATAAATATGGCTATTAATAAATTTATAATAATCAGACAGTGTGATGACTGCAGCAGTTTTTTATAATTTGGCCTTTGATCATTAGTTGTTTTAGACTAAACTACAAATGCCAAGAAATGTCTAGATGTCACAGATAATTAAACATTATCTACAACATTATAATTTATTTTGGAGACGGTACATATTTTATTAACAGGACAATGAAACATATGAAATTGTCTACATTGTAGCAAACTGAATTAAATGTGACCATCTAAAACATTAGGCTGTCTATGTCAGCATTTCAAAACCCAAATCTTAATCCTTTGGGACGAGACACGAGAGTAAAGACTGTTCAGGAGATAAAACTGAACTGAAATAAATGATGGAAAATTTTAGAGTTTGTAAACAAATGATTGATATAAAGTATTTTATGAAGAGTAGAGACTGTAATAAAGATTAAGATTTTTAGCACTTGTTAGTAATCTTTTATAAATAAGGAATAATATATATTAAAGTATGTGGTCTGACTGACTTAGTTGCAGAAAAATTTATATGTAGATTATTGAAACAAATAAATACTGTATTAAAAGAAGATAAGTATTCAGATATTTTTTCTACAAGGGTTTATGTTTTGAAATTAAAATAATGTTTTCCTAAACTCAAATCTCAACAACGTAAACAAAATTGAAACACAAATTATAGTGATATTTTACAAGTAAAAAATAGATTTCATAGAATACATATATGGCATAAATTCTTAATTCTTGTTTAGAATTTTATAACTGCATAAAACTGGAAACCAACAGACCCAAAAAAATCTTTTATTAAATATACTTTTGACACATTATGGATGCATGAGAAACTTAACAAAGTGAATAATAATACTAAAATTATATTTCCTAAATTTCTAGATAACAGTTTTAATTGTCTTTCATAGATAAATTTTTATGTATTGTATGCTTATCAAATATACAGATTTTACTTTTAAAATTATGATGAATATTAGAACTGATAGCACAGTAGATTTGAGTGCAAACTCAAGAACATTAATTATCACTCAGTTATAAGCTGTTGCTGCTACAGTCCCTCCATCTCTTTTCTTTCCCTTATACTTGGTATCTGCTAGGTTTTCTCCATCATCTTATCCTCCTTTTTTGTGTTACAGTAGACCCCCCTATAACGCTTAGATACGTTCCACGCTAACCGAAAATTACGTTGTAGGAACGATTAAATACATGAGCCAATCGCAGCCCGATAGGTGGGAACTTTACGGACTAAGGCTGTTCGAAAGGTTTTCTTCTATAAAATTAACCGATTCTAGACTAATTCGACTCAACATTTCCAAAACACGTATAATTTTTTGGGANAGAAACTACAGTGGTACCTCAGTATACGTCTGCTTTAGAATACGTCCTGTTTGGACGAAACAAAATTTTGCTCGGTATATGACCTTTGTTCGGTATATGACTTAATTCAATTATACACGCCATCTATGAACAAGTAGAACCATCGGTGTATTAGACCAGACTAGACATTCGCAGTGCCACAGTTTATAACTTTGTTAAATTTCTTTTTATTTTAATTTGTAAGTAAAATGTTATTATTTTTATTAATCATGAATTGCAAAAAGGCAACAGAAAAATAAAAAATGACTAAAATCACAATGAAACTGAAAAAAGAGATTGTTGAGAAATACGAAGGTGGCATGTGTGTTTGAGATTTAACTGTTGCATACTGTATTCCGAGAATGACAATATCAACAATCGTGAAAAATAAAGACATTAAATTTGCTAATGTTGTGAAAGGGGTTAAATCAATTTCTAAACATAGATTGAAGACATTAGATCATGTTGAGAAATTGCTTTTGCTTTGGATAACTGAAAAACAGTATGCTGGCAACAGCGTATCAGAAGCAATTATTTGCGAGAAAGCTAAAAAGATACATGCTGATCTCATGAAAAATCAAGCAGGAACTAGCCAGGAAAGCAAGGTGTTTAAAGCCAGCGATTTTTTTACATGAGAACGGATTAATCATTTTTACATTACTTCTTATGGGAAAGGTTGGTTCAGTATATGTCTAATTTGGTATAAGTCCAAACATCAGGAACAGATTAAGGTCATATACCGAGGTTCCACTGTATACTGAATTTCTAGTCAATTAATAAATTTATAATAATGAACTCTACCAATTAATAAAAATCATATAAATTAATAATTATTCATAATAGAGATAGTCCTGTATATGTATATACATAATTTTCCGTGAAAAAATTTCCAAATTTATAAATATGGCTATTAATAAATTTATAATAATCAGACAGTGTGATGACTGCAGCAGTTTTTTATAATTTGGCCTTTGATCATTAGTTGTTTTAGACTAAACTACAAATGCCAAGAAATGTCTAGATGTCACAGATAATTAAACGTTATCTACAACATTATAATTTATTTTGGAGACGGTACATATTTTATTAACAGGACAATGAAACATATGAAATTGTCTACATTGTAGCAAACTGAATTAAATGTGACCATCTAAAACATTAGGCTGTCTATGTCAGCATTTCAAAACCCAAATCTTAATCCTTTGGGACGAGACACGAGAGTAAAGACTGTTCAGGAGATAAAACTGAACTGAAATAAATGATGGAAAATTTTAGAGTTTGTAAACAAATGATTGATATAAAGTATTTTATGAAGAGTAGAGACTGTAATAAAGATTAAGATTTTTAGCACTTGTTAGTAATCTTTTATAAATAAGGAATAATATATATTAAAGTATGTGGTCTGACTGACTTAGTTGCAGAAAAATTTATATGTAGATTATTGAAACAAATAAATACTGTATTAAAAGAAGATAAGTATTCAGATATTTTTTCTACAAGGGTTTATGTTTTGAAATTAAAATAATGTTTTCCTAAACTCAAATCTCAACAACGTAAACAAAATTGAAACACAAATTATAGTGATATTTTACAAGTAAAAAATAGATTTCATAGAATACATATATGGCATAAATTCTTAATTCTTGTTTAGAATTTTATAACTGCATAAAACTGGAAACCAACAGACCCAAAAAAATCTTTTATTAAATATACTTTTGACACATTATGGATGCATGAGAAACTTAACAAAGTGAATAATAATACTAAAATTATATTTCCTAAATTTCTAGATAACAGTTTTAATTGTCTTTCATAGATAAATTTTTATGTATTGTATGCTTATCAAATATACAGATTTTACTTTTAAAATTATGATGAATATTAGAACTGATAGCACAGTAGATTTGAGTGCAAACTCAAGAACATTAATTATCACTCAGTTATAAGCTGTTGCTGCTACAGTCCCTCCATCTCTTTTCTTTCCCTTATACTTGGTATCTGCTAGGTTTTCTCCATCATCTTATCCTCCTTTTTTGTGTTATTTGTCATTTTATACCCTTTATGCTCATTATTTTAGTACTGTTTTCATGAGATTGTATTTGCTACAGGCATGCATTACATTAGCCAACAAATAAATTTTTGGCTTCATGATTTCAAATGAGAATGTATGCTAACTTTGAATAAATACAATATATTTTCTATTTGAAATTCTATGTATTTCTCAAGTTACTTGCATATTTTCACATTACAATAATCTATCTTGTTTTAATTTCTACTTCTAGTAAGGTATTATGATCTCTAAATTTTTAATTTTTTGTATAAAAATACAAAATATTGAAATGTAAAATTCAATGAGTAATTTATTGAATATTATATTAAGATTTTAATATACCATTCATCTCTTACTGTTATCTATATTCAATATGTCAAATATGTTTATATTCAAGGCTGTTTTTTAGCTGGAATGTGCAGATATACCTTACTAACAGATAGCACAAAAAGTATTGCTAGCCAGTACATAGTATTAGCAGTTTCTCAGTAAAAAAGATTGTGTTTTCATAAGTTCAGGCAAGAAGTCTGATGACTCAAATAATAAAAACAAACGAAACAAACTGGGCTACTATCAGCCACAACAAATACTCTGAGCCAATTGAACCTGATGTAAAAATCAAATGGAGTGGAAAACTACTTTGGTTGCAGGCCATCTTTCAATAAACTGACAATATAGTCTGGTAATTGTCTGCTCTCTCTAAGTTCTTGTCAATAAACAATGCATCACCAAGAAGCACTAATGATAATACAGTATTTTGAAAGGAAAAAAATAAAAATATGGTTAATAAAAGGGACATCGTTTAGCAACTGACACTAAATCCAAAACAAAAAATAGAGAATTTCTTTCCTACATTTAGATATCCCCCTTTTTTACTACTTTTTTTCAGCCAAAAGCAATAAATAGGGCACTACCTATATTCACTATATAAAAAACAAATAAAAGGCATTTTCATCTATTAGTCTAGGGCAGTGTTTCCCAAAATGGGAGATTTAATCACTATCCCCTTGCCCCAGTGAGTCTAGGAAGTGAAAAGAAGCTAGTGAGTAGTAAAGTGAAAAGAAGCTAGTGAAGTAGCTAGTGAAAATAAGCTAGTAAAACTAAGGAGTGAAAAGAAGCTAGTGAATGGCAGGGGGTGCTAGAGGCAGGATATCAAACAGTAACCATAGATGATTACTGGTTGGGGTCACCGACAACCTTTTCCTTTCTTCCGTTAAAACAGATATGAAGAAACATTGCATTTAATGGTTTCCATACCTCGAGAAAAATGTACAAAAAGGACAAAGTGTGAGGTTTATAGAAAAGTTTTCTACGAATATTTCCAAGACTTTCTCACAGAAGTGAAAATGGGTTAGGGCCATTCGATATAAGTTTACAGAACCAAGGGAACAGTGGCTTGAAAAAGTTTGGAAATTACTGTCTAGAGCTACATTCACACTATGAACTACTACAAACAAATGAATAAACAAAACAGACACTAATCAAAGTGAAACGCTATTTGCATCATACCATACAACAGAAACAGAGTTAGAACACGACTGGTCAAAAAAGTTCCGAATGCTAGTTTTGAAAAGTCAATTGATCAAACAAACCAAAATTTGGTAAAAATCGATACGTTTTCAATTTGACGAACCGGTCCACTTCCGGCGATTGTTCGGATCACCGAAAGAGGACAAATTGGAAGATTGTACCTACTTCACAACAGTATGCCAACGCAAGGGTGCGACTACATAGATGCGAGCAGGCAAGGTGACAATGTTTCACGCTGTTTCTCGCTCTCGTTTATTGCAACCACACAGGCGAGAGCGAGAAACAGAGAGAGCAAAACGTCATCACCTCTTCTTGCTCGCTGGCGTCTGCATAGTCGCACCCCGAATCTAGCTTAACCATTTCTGACTGTGATATGCAATTCACATTACAATAAGCGATAAGTAACCTCAACCGTTATTCCGAAACAGATTAACTCGCAAATTCGAATGCGACTCTACCTTTGTTTTCGAATTTAACCAATATTTTTTTTTCGTTTACAACTTATTCCAGAAATTAAAGCTAAATTTAAACACTAACCACACACAAAATTATAATAATTTTACATTATTTTACAACTATATTTTCACAGGGACTAAAAAAAAAAAAAAAAATAATAATAATATATTTACATTAATAAGTACGTTTAAGCCGATAACAAAATTCAAGTTTAACAAGTAAACAATGACAAGGAAACATTATGTAATTCCCCCCCACAATAAAAGGTCACGTGGTTTATGGTGGCACATGACCAGATAACGTTGAATCGATTACGGGCCGATAATAACTGCGAACTTACCGGATTAAAATGACCCCTTTGGTGGCAGCTGGGTACCGTGGCCTCTTGGAAGAACAAGCTGAGCGCAGTCTGCAACGATAAACAAAGATAAATTTATTAAAGTTTATTTTTAAAAAAATGAATCAAAACAAAAGCGACGCCATGTTTGTTTACTAATAACAAACCTCAAACTGCCAGTGTGACGCTTGAAGGAACTGTTTAGCCTGTTCTTTACCGCATCCTGCGACTAGTACGAATTGGTTTATCATTACTTGTTCTCTCAGATTCGTTCCGTCCATCGTTTTTGTCGAACCAAAATATAAACAAACTTAAAAGTCCTTCTTCCGATACGGATGATGACGTCACTCATCAACATCAATCCCGCATTAAAGACTAATTACCCGATAAAATTGTTTTGTGACTGCGTGCTTATTTATTTTGTGGTTATTTCGGTTTAAATTATTATCTTTCTTCGAGGGGATTATTTATATTTATTAACAATCGAAGAAAAGTAATCTGTGAAAGTTTGAAAGTTTTATTATTAATTTTGTGTCTAATCGAACCTAATTCGATGTTTTTTTTTTATCTCGCGAATGAAAAAAATATGCCTAATTATACTCAAAAAATTATCGTCAGAAATATTAGAATATTGAAAATATAAATTCTCCGTGAATTACAATATTATTTTTAATAGAAGATCCCTTTCGCGTATAGATTTATTTTTAGAATAATTTCGTGTTATATACTATATATATATATATATATATAGCGTATATCGGGTGGTTCAGGTAACGTGGCCTAACCCTTTTTCTCCGAAATCATGCCACGTAAAGAAGGGAAACTGATGTGATTTGTCATACATCCACTTTATGCTTCTGATACGCAATTCGACTCACAGTGGTCAAGCGATTCCGTGCCCTGAACACTTGAGAGTTCGGTCGTGGGTTCGCGCCTCACCAAGACTGGCTGGCCATGTGGAGTTTCTTCGGGTTTTCACTACGACTGTAATTGAATAGAGGAGCCAGTTACCCTTAAAAAGACCTCCCGGAAGACATTTTTCCCCTAAGCTAGATCGCCCAAGTGTTGCGTTGCTGTAACTTAACTAAACAAACAAACGCACTAATACGCAATTGTATTCCCTTCTACCCAATTCAGCACACGTGCCAACGTTATCAACTTTTTTCATTTAAAATGGCACACTGTGCTAGTGTGTATATATATCGTCGGGAAAAGCATGAGATCCTGGGCAAAACGAAGCAAAAATTTTTGAAATTCATTATGCCTATCGAGTTATGCAGATATTTGTATCGTTTAATAGTAAATCAACACTGTGCGTGAAAATGTTTTTATTTACAAAATTATTCGAAGTGCCCTCCATGTGTCTGTGGTAAAATCTGTTGAACACGTTTTATGTGTAGCGTCGTGGAGAACTTGACATGGATTGTTTGAACATATTACAATACGTTTCTTCAATGCTTTTACAGTAGCGATTTCATTACTATTTTCATACATGTTATTTTTAAGATGATTTCTCAGAAAATAATCCATTGGTGTTAAATCAGAGAATCAGGTAAATATGTTGGATAGGCCCTTATGTTCCTATCCAACATGTACCAAAAGTATAATCTAAATAACGTTTTATGAATTACATGCGGGGAGCCGTCTTGTTGAAATAGGTATTCTCTATTAAAAGATGTCTTTCCAGCATAATTGATAACTGGGTTTTCTATTAAAAAAAATCGTAAATTTCTGCTAAAATAGAAAATTCCTATCAATTGGGCACTTAGCAACTCACAACGTGCATTTCTTATTGTATTTGATGACCTGTTGAAAATGCCGAACAAAGATTTTCTGCCTCCCATATTATCGAGATTTTCCGATTGAAAACCTCATTATTGGTGAACTTGGATTCATCGGCCCAAAATATTTTATTCTAAAATCAATAGGTACTTTTTCATAGCAATTGAACATCAAAATAAAAAATCTAAGCGCATTCCTTTATAGGCCTAAGACCTTATATCAAATGAGTTTTAAATGAATGGTTCCGGTACCACTAACTAGAAAACATCCTCAATAGTGATTGGAGCAAAAATCATAATTTAATCTTAAAAAATAAACAACTAAAGTTTCAGTTTTCATTAATTTCGTATTTGTAAATGGAATATTTTACATATAGTACCTACATGTAAAGCAAGGTGACGTGACAATTTCAGTAACAGTATAAAGTGCAATTTGAAATAATAATAAAAAAAAGTTAACTCTGACAAGCATGCTGCAGCGGGCAAAAGGAAAATCAAAGACCTATAAGTAATAGATTGGCAAAGATACTGAGTACGGCGCCATTGCTATGACAGGCAAAATGTGCACTCTTATCATCAGAGTCCTATGTTTTTGTTAGCCTTCACCTAAGAAACTACGCTCATATTTTTAAGCGAGTTCAACTACACACTAAACTGATAGAAATTATAATTTTTAACATAATCTTTTTAGCAATTCTTACTGACATTTATGGTGTTGCACTTGCACACGAAGTTCGGCCATCAAGTTGTTGTGCTACTAACTCTACCAACCGTTTGAAAAAGGTCTAGAATTAATTTCCTCGGTGATTTTAATGCAAAACTTAATTTAACAGTAAGTATTCGTCAAATTTTGGAACGAAAAAACAAATAAATTACTCCGTTTATATAAGTGAGATGCGCAGCTTTTTGCCTGTCTTAGCAATAGCGACTTCCAGGAACTATGCTACTTTGCCAGTCTATTACTTACAGTATAGGTGATTGAGGAAAATAGCTGCATATCAGAAACACCTTGTTGACATATAACAAATGGCATCGGTTCCATTTCTTTTTAATCGGTACGCTTTGGAAGAAAACGACTGGTCCATGTTAGATGGACTAGTCGTTTAATTATGTAATAACTTTAAATAAAGGTGGCCGAGTGGATAAACTCCATCGAACACTGATTTGCGCCTGGCCAACAGGCTTGCTAAGTTGAGTTTTCCGGGGTTTATTCACATTAGTAATACTTAGAGCCAGTTTTCCATAAAAAGTTCTCTCGACTAGTATCCCCTTCGGTAGATCGCTCACGTGTTGCGTTGTCGTACACAAACAAAAAGTATGTGAAAATAATTTACCACTAGCCTTTATAATCGAACGAAATTTTTATACATTTTTATGCAATTACCAAGTACTTTTTTAAAACTATTTTCGCCCTGTGGGCACTTAGAGAGCCCCTACAGCAAACCCATTATCAATTCGGTCAGGCCCACAATGGGGCGGCCGGGTGTGAGGGACGGACCACCCCAGATTTATTTTTTGGGGTAGGGTAAAAACGAACTTAACCTTAGTGCCCACAGGGCGGAATTAAAAAAATGTCGCCTAGATACTGAAAAAAGCTGTTATTTTTAATATATAAATATAACAGTGTAAAAAACTTATGGATTAAGATGTCAACCTACCTCTGGTGAGGACTGGATGGCCAAGCGGTCAAGGTGGCAGCCAAGGTGCTCTGGGAACCCAGGTTCGGATTCGAAAAATCCCCAGAGATTTTTTAGATAGTTCGTCTGGATATTTCGGGCTCTGTCCCTCACCACCAGGCCACCCCACTGTGGGTCTGGCCGAATCCATAATGGGCTTGCTAAAAGAGGCCCTTTTAGTGCCCACAGGGTACTAAAAGTTAAAAAAAAAAAAACTTACCTCTGGTGGAAGTTGAGACTAAATATGGTCTGGTCGAAAACCATGAATTTTTTCTGGGGTAGTCCATCCTGGACGTCTCTCATCAACTGGCTGCCCCATTGTTACTCTGGTTGGACTCGATGAATAAGAAGACTTTTGTATCAATGGCTTTCTGTATACTGCTTTTTTTTTTTTTTTTTTTTCAATTAAGATCTGATGGCTGAGGCAGTTGCCAATTTCATTGTTCCACTTAGAAAAGTATCTGGGATCAAATCTGAAAGTGATGTTCTGGCAAACTTTTGGACATTAGGTTTTTAGGAGCTTCATCTTAATCATCAGTCCAATCCAAAGACACACGAGTGGCCTCACGGTGCTTTTACCATGATAAAGACATTAGCCTATCACTCTGGAAGACATGGGATAGATCCAGACTATTGTCTTAATATAGCTAAAAGTTGATTTTATATTATCAGTTCAAGTAATTCTTTGGCTCCTTTCAGCTCCGAACCATACAAATAAATTTTTCATGGACAGTTAAGTCTCAGATATGTTGGTGCCCATCCCATTGTAAGCCAAGTTGTAAAAATGGTCTCTTAATGCTCACAAGATGAAGTTAAAAAGCTTCATTAATTAAGTTCTTATATACATATTTTTCATTAGTCATTTGTTAACTCCTTCAATAACTTTCATCACATAACTTATCTTGGATGCTTGATTAATACCAGCGCATTGTAGGCTTATACAACCGGCCAGTTATACTCATTATGACCGATTTGTTTGTGATGGGGAAACAATGCCATAATTTGTATAACTCGCAAAAAATATTCAAACTTAGATTTTCATGATGTTTTGACTAACACCTTGCTGTAGACCAGTGGTTCCCAAAGTGGGTGACGAGTAAATCTAGGGAAGCAAAAGATCAAGTGGGCACTGAATCAGGATCCTGCCCATGGGGCATGGCCACCTTTTCTTTTCCTCTATTAAAATGGGTAAGAAGAAACATTGCATATAATAGTTTCCAGATGTGGAGAACAACGTATAACAAAAAACAAAGTGAGAGTTTCATAGAAGTTTTTCTAAGAATATTTCCAAGCCACAAAGGACATTGGGTATAAGTTTATGGAACCAAAGGGGTGATGGCTTGAAAAAGTTTGGGAATCACTGCTGTAGACTATACTTTAAAACTGATATAGAGATTTTCCACAAGTTTTAAAAAGTTAATAAACTAAATATGTAGTCATACATTACAATCTAAGAAAAACCATGCAATTAAATTACATTAATGCAACTAAAATAAGAAGAAATTCTGCTGCATCATTATCTACTCTTCATAAAATTGATCTTTTATTAAAAATATTCTCAGTCGTACAATAAAAAACAACTTGTTTTTATTCTCTCGTAAAGTGTTTCATTTACAGTATATTTCGAAGTACACACAGACAAATGATTAAAAAAAAAAGTAAGATGAATTATGTGATGTGTTAAAACGTATACTCGGTGAAATAAGAGATGATTGGATGAATTCAATTGTCGGACTTTACTAAACAAAATATTACGCTTTTCCTATACACAGCTTTCATACACACACATATAGAATAAAGAAAATTTACTTTCGGTAATTTGTGTAATCAATGCACATCTCTTATAAGAGATGGTTAAATTTATACATAAAAAATTCTGATAAAGAAAACAACACTGCTTTTCATCATGGGAAGTTTACAAGGTGATACAAAATATTGACTCAGATTATATGGTGGTGGATGGGAGAATTTCACCTGGAAAACATTCTTTCCCAAAGGACTCAGTCCATCTACAAATGGAAATTATATATTTACAATTAATATATGTAAATTTAAAACACAAATCCAGATAATACTAGCCAAATAACCAAAACTGCCAAAATGGTAACATGTCTATAACATTGCATTTAGCTAACATCTAATCTAGTGTAAAATCTGGCAATTATGGTTAAAATTTTATAACAAATTAAAGTCACCTTATTCACATAAGCATCCAGCTCGGCATCCAATTCTTCTGCTGTTGGCACTTTTCGTGTCAGGTTTCCTCTTCCACCTCGACCTCGCCCCCTACCTCTACTGAAAATCGAGATGATTAAATTTTGTGTCCAAACAATATAATAAAGAACAACTAAATACAATAATTATTAAATTTTTTTAGTGCTGTAAAATGAACACTGTAACACCTACCTTCCAAATGAGTTTCGTTGTCCTGCACCTCCTCCTTTAGCCCCTCTGCCAGTTCGTCCAGAGGCAGGCAATGATGAGGTTACAATCTGAATATTCATTGGGCGACCTATTAGAAATAAATTTCATCTTTTAATTTCCTACATGTATAATTTTGAGATATTTTTAAAATTACTGAAAATAACTTTAGCTACATTGGACAAACTGTGACTCATGAGCCACATGCAGTCCTTCTAGTCCATTAGTGAGGTTGCAGCCAAAGTTTTCAACACAAAAACATGTACACCGGATGCTCAGCGCCGCCGTACTGTAAGCCTAGAAGTTTGACAATGGCATTTGGAACGCCGAGCATGATTTCACTGATGTTCCAAAAGCCACTGTCAAACTTCTAGGCTTACAGCATGGTGGCGCTGAACATCCAGCATACACGTTTTTGTGTTGAAAACATCGGCCGCAACCTCGCTATTATTTTAACTTTCATACACTTATACAGTTTCTTTTTATAAACTAAGTATATATTACATATATTTTTGTAAGTTTTCTGACCATTATGTAGTATGATATTCATGTAGACTGTAAGTGTAACTTGAAATTTCATATCAAACAGGCAAATGAAAGCTAAGAAGTATATTCACAGAGTTAAAGTTATAAGGAAGAAAAAAATAAGGTTAAATAAAAGCTGATAAACTATACAAAAATAATTTTTTTGTATTTCAGAATTGTGTCCACTTCTTTCTACAAGGTTAATTTTTTCAAGTTATAAATGCAGGGTCTTCCAAAAAAGAATGCTACCATTTTAAATTATTGGAATTACATTAATTATTAATTCCAATATTTTAAACATTGGAAAATGTCCAAGTTTCACATTTGTCCATTACAATTTCTCAATGTGTGCACCTCGTGTCGTATAGCATACATCCAGCTGACTCAACTCAAATTTTTCCTATGCTCATTATGGTACTGTACATATCCATTGTCATTCCTCCCCTGGCAGTCACAATTCTATGGCTCCTGCAGATTACTCATGCTGAAGCGATGACAACTAAGTCAGGTTTTGCAAACTACAGAATGCAAAATGCCTTCTCTATTGCAAAGTTGCTATTTACGGAGAAGGCATTTCCTAGAGAGAATATATGAATGTAGACAAGAGAATCTTGGATGGTTAGTCTTTCAATTGGTGTACAATGCATACTTCCCGATAATAATTAACACGATTATAGTAATTTAAAATGGTAGCATTCCTTTTATAAGACCCTATTTTATGTGAAGTTATTTTTAATTATAATATAATTTTATGTGATTTCATTGATAAAGAAAACTATATGACAAAAAAATTTTGATTATAATTAACACAAAAAGTTTTCAAAAAACTAAATAAACAACCCTATCAATTAACTGATGATGTCTTAATTTAATTTATTATAAACATTTTCAGAACTTTTAAGATTCATCTACAAATACATCAAGAATATCATTTGAACAAAGCTCTTGATAATTAAAAAGAATTAATTTAATTTTTATGATTAATTATGAATTGAAGTCTTTTAAAAATTGCTTTGAAAAACAAAGATTGTTCTTCAGCAAGAACTACAAATTTACAAAACAATATCAATAAAAATAAGTTACCATCTAAAGGAACACCATTATACTGCTTCATAGCTCGAATTGCGTCGCTACGCCTTTCAAAAACAACATCTGCTGTACCAAGAGAGCGACCAGATCTGTCATAATGGACAGCAGCCTTCCTTAGTGGTCCAAATTCCGCAAACAATTCCTAATTAGTAATGAGAAATTAATAAATATGCTATAAATAAAAATTGATAAATTCATAAAATTTCTATCTTGAATTCAAACTTACTTTAATGTCAGCATCTGATACACCATAATCTAAATTGGATACCAAAAGTTTAGTCGGTCCAGTTGTGATTCGTTGACCAACACCGCCATCAAACATGTCATGCTGCCATTTGTCTGGCAATTCTTTAGGCTGCAAATGAAAATAAATTAGTTGATAAATTTTATAAAATTACTTTCATTTAACATATGCATTCAGAATAATAATTAAATATGATTTATTATAAAAAATACACTCATATATAAGAAAAAGAGTAATTCAGAGTAAGAAAGAAACCCGCAAACCCCTGATTTTCATCTTAAGTTTGCATAACATCAAGATCCTTAAGTGTATTCGTCATAATTTACAATGTCTGAGTGTTTAACGAACAAAAGTCATTATGTGACAAGCAATAAGTTTGAAAATTAATTATTCTTAACATTCACATTTGCTTTATAAGTTAATAGACTTGATAACCACAATGTGACTGTATGCCAATTGTAATAAATGAGTTTTATTAATTGAGTAGAACAGGAATGACAAACATTTTTGAGTCTGAATGCTTTCTAGTGAGAATAATTATGTTTAAACTAAAATATATTTTTTCATGTATAATTTTTATTCATTTAAAAATTGTAGTTTTATTATATAAAATCCAATGTTTTCAGTGTTTCAAACTGAACACATGTCAAAATAGTGTCATTTGGACCTTTACAGCAGGAAGGTTTCCATGCCCGATTTATCTTATGTAAATCCACAGCACGAAAAGAAATTATCATTATAATTAACAGCCTGTTAATTAAGCGTTATTTCAAAGAATGATTTAAATGTTAAACATGGTAAGCAGCCATTATGATGAAAAAATAATTACATTAATGCAGTACAGGAGATTAGCCGAAGAAAATTTTTAGAAGCTAACTTTGCATGTTAAACTTTCATAAGAATAATTCATTTTTATGAAAATTTAATTATGATCTTTAATTAAACTTTTTTGTTTCATTTACAAAAAAACAATAAGATTAAATTCTTAAATCTTGTATTATAAATAATTAATGGCAGTCATGTATTTTATGTACAGTACAGTACATTATATAAATAAGCACTCATAAATGATGTGAGCCTTTGAATTATTCTTGGAAAAAACAAATACTTTTATAAGAATTTGTTATATTTATAATCTATAAGTGATATATTTAGTAATATAAGTAGAAGATATTAATGACAAAATTTTTAAAACATGCTAATCAATTGTTTTATTAGAAATGAATAAAGTAATAGCAAATGATATTATATGATAAACAATACCTCACAATAGCACACTACAAACTCAAAACAATCAGGGATATTGTGACATCAAATTTAATTTTATGAAAAATCACATCCATCAACTTCATTTTAATGTTTTATAATCTGTATGTGATGTTATTTACAATGAATATTTCTACTTTTTCATTGCCAGGTGCACTATTGTTCTAGCAGCTGCAGGATGTCACATGCCCCCACTAGACCATTAAGTCATAAAACTACAACAGGAAGTTTAATACACTGTTTACAGAAACTTTAACAAAATTAGCTTTTTTCTAATATTCAAAATTAATTTTCATAATAATTAAAAATTGTAGTCTTTTTTTCTTTAAGTACTGAACCAAAACAGCAATATTTTCTAACTGTTTTGAGTAGTTTATTGATGAACATGATTATATTATAATAGAAATTTAAAAAAGCTTTTTGTTGAAATATTAGATATAAAATAAACATTTTCTCGATTTTGGATCGGTGATCGCACTTACACTGCAGTAACACCAGCCAACATCCTCATTTAGTTCATGCTTGACAAAGGAATTTCCCTTAAGTTGCAGTTTTAAACATTTTGGCAAATGACATATTTTAAACTTTTATTTAGGAAGTGCTATTGCTCATCTAATTAACATATGTACTGTATGTAAAATTCATGCGTAAGAGTAAAATTGGACAGGTAAATTTTAGATCTAAAAGAATAAGAACAATCGAGACTCCTGAAGGCTGTAAAGTCCAATTGAGCAACATCAAATGGCTTTGTCAAGGGCTGCGGAAACAGCATCACAACGTCAAGCTCAACATGAAGCTCTTCTCAATTCTTCAATCGCTATTTTCTCACAATTTGAAAGAGTTGATACTGTTAACTATTTTCTATTACCATAAAGCATTATGAACCTTGTTTATTAATTAATCAAAACAAATTCAAACTGCTTTCTCAGAATATGTTTTAAAAAATGCAAATACCATACTTTCAAGTATATGTCCATCCATTATCAGGAGCTAAAAACAATTCCTGACGATGATCATACAGAAGGGCCAGTCCGAAGGAGTGCAAATGTTGCACTAGCACGAGGCCTCAATAATTTGAAATACAGGTATCCCTTGCTTAATGGGGGATTTGATTAACACATGAAATTAATTGAGGCAATCCCTTTATATATGTGACAGAAGTTTTGATTAGCGCAATTCTGATATATGTGGTAGCATCAAGAGATTAATTAACTGTGTTAATCAAGGAATACCTATATACTGTATATAACTTCCATTTTCTTATATATATATGTAAAACACAGATACAAGAAAATGAAGAAATAAAATAGGAATGTAAATATTTATTTCATATATAAATAAAAAGATTGTTTTTCTTGCTTTTTATCTTATAAATAAAAATTAATCTTATTAAACAACTAATTAAACATTTTTTAGTAGAAGTAGTAGTAGTAGTAATAAAATCTAAATGACTCCACATGAGAAGTTTGTATCAGGCTACCAGGCTACACTTTTCTTCAGACCAACTCTGGTGTATAGTCTAAACACACAAAAGATTTCTAAAAAACTTTTTATACTGTGAAGTACAGTTTGAATTGGTTTTATTTATTTAGCTATAAACATAAGACAAAACGCTATTATTTAAATTAAATAATAGTGCAAGTATTTAAATTTATATGTATAGTAACATTAATTAAGCAACAGTAACAAAGTATAGGTCTAAGCAGCCTTCTTAGTCATAGTTGACATTATGAATACAAATCAAGCAGATTAAATAAATAAATGATAATTTTCATTTAGAACAATTTCTTCATATTGAATCTTAGAAATGAATCTTAAATACTTTTAACTTGGAATGTTTGAGTGTTAAATAATTTATGAATTATTCAATTTAATGAAGATCAGATAAGAAATTGAATCTCAAAGCATCAATTCTCAACTACACAAAACATAAAAATATAAAATATAAGAATAAAAACACCAATTCAAATACCATTTTAAGCATTCATTTTCTTGATCAATCTAGATTTAATTAGTAAATCATTTAATAATCAACAGATATTATTGCATTTATAGAGAATAATGAACTCAACTTATTGTTAATATATAGTCTACTCCCCTATAACACTGTTGATAATTCAGTTTTATATAAATACCGTGTTGTACGAGTCACTTAGATTTTACAAATATGTGTGCCGGGCTGTGAACGGCTCACATATTTGTGACTGAAAAGGGGCAAAGCCCAAAACAAGTACAAAACAATGTACTGTATCGACTCAACTAATAAAGGAATTTGATGGAAAACTTGCCATGTGTCTTTGGAATAAAACACAATACTAGTGTTTACTATGCCATAATTTAAATATGCTGATTTGTCTCACTGATATTTTTTAAAACAAAAATTCAAAGGAAACTTAAAAACTAAAATAGACAATCCAAGTTAGTGATTGCTCGATTATTGGATAGGAATTGGAACTGACCAATATTATGCATCCAATATCCAATATTTCTATTATTGTAGGAGCAGTTAAATACATCAATAGCTCATCTTGATGATATTTTAAGTTTTTAATATTCTTGCCTATATTACTAATTAGGCTTACTCAAAACAATTTTCTCTTGTTCCTCCCACACAGAAAATTTGCACATTAATAAATTGCATTTAAAAATTTTCCGAATTGTCTTGATAAAATAGATAAATAGAGGTATCATCATTTTAAAAGCATATATTTTGGTTATATTAAGGTTGACTTTAAATAATTATCATAATTTGACTCCATAATCTTTATACTGGATGGCTGCACAATTGTCTGTGTTTAAATCATATTTTGATGCTACTTAAAATTATCCTTAAAACATCCCAAAAATAACTGGGTGATTTAGATTTAACAATTATCCCGTTACACCTTTAACTTGTATATGAGTTTATTTTTAATCAACTTTATCCATAAACTTGAAATATCTCTCATTCAAAATTGTTCTGTTTAAAATTTATATAAACAAATAGATATAAAAATTCAGTTCTGTTATGTCATTCAAACAAACCTTTAAACAACCTGCTGGAATGTATCGGGTTATATTATGGCTACATTTAATAATAATTTTGCAAAGAGGTAGACAATAAGTAACCATCTTGTAATAAATTTATTAAGTGACAAGTAACAGTATGGTTATATAAATTTACACACTGAGTAACCAGTATGATTATATCGAAATTATTAATAGTTCTGGAGGTGAAGATTAGACCAAGGTTTGAATAGCATAACTGGCAAATGGCAATGCATCAACAGGTTTGCATTCCACTATAGGCTGATTCTTTTCTTCCATAACTTTCTAAATTAAATATTAATTTATTTATAATTATTAAATTTATTATGAGATGGCAACTTAATTGTGTACTTACTCTATACTTAATTATTAAATGTAGCGATAATATAGCCCAATACAATCTGGCAGATCATTTGGTATTAATGAATAATTGGGTTATTCAATGTTTATACAGTATTTGTAAACAAACATCTTTCAAACCCATGTAACTTGTGACAATGTTACAAAAGACTCCTTCATGTAAAAAGTTTAGCTAGTTCATAAAATATTTGAAAAATTTAGACCTAGCCATAAAAAATGCAATGATTAATCCTGTATATTTACTTTTTTTTTTTAAATTACAAATTTAAATATATAACTGTTGCTTTCTGTAGATATGTTTATGGTCTGTTACCAAGGAAGGAGTTTCACTTCATGGAATGAAGAATCTCAATGTTACTAATTTTGTTAAACAAATTATTTTTTTTATCAGATATGAAATTTTGAATATAATAATTTATATAAAATTAAACAGAATTTTTATACTTACTCAGTTATAAAAATTCCTAAATTTTATATAATTTTCTTGTTTCTAAAAAAAAAGAAGAAAAAAAAAACCAAAAAACAAAAAAGCAATTTCAGATATTTTTGATGATAAAACTTATTTTATCTAATAAAATAATCTTTTTCCTTCTTCTAATACTTTATTTACATTATAGTATATTAATTTAGTACAATCTAATACAAAAATATGCAAAGTATCATCATCTATTGGCTATTTAGGTGCATTAGTAACGAGCAAACAATGTTTGTTTCTAATAAAATATAGTAACTGTAATGTTATCCACAACTTCCTATGTCTTAAATAAATCAAAATAAACTCATAATTTACAGATGTCAGTTTTTAAATTCTCGACAAGCATTTTAAACTTTATTAGCTTTGAGAACTATTTTGAGTTACACAGTTTAATGTAGATATGCAACTAATTCCAAAATTCTTAATAAATAAAATAATTTAATCATACAGTAAAACTTCTCTAACTCAAACATCTGAAACTTGAAGAAAATAAAGCACTCGGTAGGTCTCAATGGAACAGCATAGGGATTTAGTGTCTTCAACTTGATTTCCTTAATTCAAATTTTCTCAGAGTTGAAAGTTTTCATGGACCCCCCCACACTAATTTACATTACTTTCAACTTCTGTGACTCACAACAATACATAAAGTTGAAATCTTGCATATGCAGAAAACACATATTACAGATTCCTTAAAACTGTCAAACTTGAGGAACAGCAATTACTTGTAGCATAATCATGCATAAAAAAATCAGTGGAAAATTATATTACTCATGTTCATATTTTAAAATAAAACTGCACATGATTATAGGTTAACATTATATTTATCTTGTGAACATTTATAAACATCTAGAAATGTATTTACAATTGATATAATATCGTACGTACTGTAAATATGAAGCCAGAAGAAAAACATCAAATTATTATTTTGCTTGATAAATTCAATAAAATTTCATATGATTTTATATTACGGTTTCTCAAACTAGATCCCGGTTGTATTTTTAAGCCAGGAAATCCCGTAAATTTCTTAAAAATTCACTTTTTTCTTATTTTGTGTTAAGGTTGAGGAAATTTTGCAAATAGAAAGTATAATTAACTCATAAACGATCAGAATACATTTGTATTTATTAATTTTAAACCTACTTATTAGTTTTTTTACATTTTTGCTCGTTATGGCATGTCACAAATGGTCAATAATCAACATGTGGCTTATTTGTGGCAAGACTCTGAAAATTCTTTACTTGTCAGAACCAGTAATATTTGGAATAATTGTACTTATGCTAACTTAATTTTTAACCATGCTCAGTAGATTCAATAACTGCATAATGCCAGGTTGTGCAAATTGGGCAAGGATAGAAATGAGTATGAAGTCTGCAAATATGAAGTTTTTCTCCATAAACCCGATTATTAAAGACAAATGAACTGCCAAATTATTGGGCTATAAGCTTGATGCTTCTATTAAAGCAGCCAAGGTAGACAACTCAAGAATACTAGACAGCAAAAGAATTACTACAATCTCGAAAATGAACTAGAAATCTTCCAGGCTACAGGTGAAAAAACACACAATACACGTTTAATGCATTTAAGAGAAGACAGAATTCCATTCACATCAATTGAATCAGAAAGGGCATTCTCAATAGTAGGACTTTTCAATACTAAAATAAGAATCAAATTGAGTGATCAGAGTATTGACCATCTTTGCTTTTTAAAATCTTATTATATAAATTTAAATTTTTGTTGTTGTTGTTGTTGTTGTTGTATGCAGTTTCCAGCAAACTGTAATAAATTTTTTCTATTTGTGAAAATTTCTACGTAATTCAAAGGTAATTGTTAATATATGTCTTACACAGCATTATTAATATGATTTTGGAGGTTGCAGAACGTATTAATTAAATTACTTTAAAAAACAAAAAATAATTATATCATTTGATTTCATGATATTTTGTATATCTTAAAAATAATTAATTCTATCCCGGGGTTTCCCGGGGAACAGTTTGCTTTTATCCTGGAATCCAGGGACAAGCAAAATACGGGGAAATGAGAAACCCTAGTTTATAATAACTATTTTAAGATCAAATAGCAAAGTAATTACTTAGCCTTGAAATCATCAGTCAAATAACGAAGTATTAAATTACTGAACTACTTGTTTATTATTACATAAAAATATCAGATTTAATAAAATATCAAATTATTGACATATGCATTAGAAACTGTAAAGGTTTTAAATAAATTATTTATCACCACCAGTTTTATTTACTAATTAATGCAGGTACTGACAGTCTTATCAGTTTGGAGTCTGGAAAGCAAACGTAACATATTAAGCTGTCATTCAGAAGTAATTTTGAATAATTTCGAACAACACATTTGATCACAATGGTTAAGCAGTAATTCATAGCTTCCGTCATGTCAAAATTCTTATGCATTAGCCTACTAAGAAAAGATTAAAGTGAAAAGTCACCCCCCAAAAAATTCCCCAAATTTTATATCAGTTGATAAAAAAAATCACCAATCTGAAAACACTGAATAGCATTGCATGAAAACTGCCTTCAGTTCTCAACATTATTACATGCTTTCCTGTCCAAACTTGCCACGTGATGTCATGACATTGCTGGGTGTATGATGCATGGACCTCCATTGCACACAAGCTTGACATTCTGCTGTTTTTCTTGAAGTGTGCTTTTTGATTCAATTTCACTCTGAGTGTCAAAATAAGCAAACTACAGTTTTTATTGCCCCTTTAATAAAATAAGTGGCAATTTTGACACTATGCAGTGAAACCCCAGATTTTATACTATTTTAGAAGTCAAGTTTTATTCAATATACAAATGTTTTTGGATTTCTCCATTTTCAAATGTATTCAAAACAAGTTTGATATTAAAACAACGATAATAAATGAACAATTTTGAAAACACAGTGACCACTGTATGTTATTCCTGAAGAAAATATTGATTTACATAATATGAATGATACCATTACTGGTCAGTTATCAATAAATTTTGTGAGATACAGTATTTTTGGTGGGAAATTCTGGGAAACTGATTTTCATATTTATACAACACAGCTGTCCCTTGATAATCCGACAGGTATGGGACCAAAGGGGTATCGGATTACAGAAAGTGATTACATATTTGGCACCGTTTTACTGGCAGTAGCCTACAATATTCCCTACTCCAACTGTTTGTACGGAAAACACATGAAATGTGTGTCATTGTGTAAGAATTGGGTGAGGAGATTCATGTTGCGACATGCTTCTGTGCAAGCAGACATGTAACAAGGATGGGTACATTGACGGGAGGTGCGTCGGACTACTGAGCATGCCGGACTATCAAGGGACAGCTGTATTGTTATAAGAGACTCAATAAACGTCATGTTAATGAGATGTCATGTTATAACGTCATGTTAGTGAGATTTTCAAACTTAGTGAGAACTGCACTTGAACTAGCAGAAAGATTGACGACAATTTGACAACAGTGCTGATAATACCCGAGTTGACTAATGTTGAATTATTGAACATGTCAAAATAGTAAACAGCCAGATTACTAAGATTGTGCTGTATTGTTTAATCATTTGTGTAAAGTTTTCATAAATAAAACCTACATATATTCTAATTTACAAAAATAAACAACAGGATCTGAAAGCTACCAAACATATCAAGTTTTGAATTTAAAGAAAATAAAAAGGTAATATTCTATTGTATGGATATTATATCAATCAATAGAATAGAGGAAAATTCAATTTCAGAAGAAAACTTCTTTTAATTAAATAAAAGATCTCATGATTATACTTTTTACATATTTTCATACTTTACTACATATTTTTCAATAATCAACAATAGTGTATTATGCAATTAGTTTATAATATAGGCAATTATGACATAAATGGAAGTTTGGCACACAAATGGAATGAGTGGGCCAATTTCCACAAATGCCATAATCACTTATTATAAACAAATTGTCTTATGGTATTTTGTGGTTGAATACACCTATAACAGTATACTTACGGAACTCAAAATCCAGTATACATGATTTTGAGTTCCATAATTGTAGCGTTATAGGTGTAGTCAAACACAAATGATATTTACAAATCATAGCCTCATCAAACCATTTTAATAATCATAAATTTTTTTATTGGTAAAAATTGGCCAGGTTGATAAATATACTTAAAAACAATTGAATAATACAAAAAAAAAATGTCTTCACATTTTGTCCTTATTAAATCTGGGCTGACATTTTCCGTACTCTTCAATTATTTTATAATTTTTAAATAAGCTTTCTTGTTTACAAACAAATCAATTTTTAACAGCTTTACTATATTCCCAAATTTAAATAAAACAAAACATTCTTTCTCCACCAAAATTTTATAGAAAAAAAAAACTGCAATATGTATTATGCAACACTATTTTTCCTAACACTAAAAACCATGAAAGATCAGTAGAGAAAGTAGCATAAATTTCAATTTAAATTCTCCATGGTACGAAAATAAGACAAAGAAACTAAATACAGTGCGCATAGACCGCGATTCTATATTACCTTTCAAATCACAGTTTATCCAATGATAACAAAAAAATCATCTTGTATTGTCTGAATTTATTGACATTTTGAATCCTTACATCAATAAATTCTGTAATAAAACCACCAAATTTATAACTGTCAACTCGCTTACCACTGCTATTGTTAACAAACACCCAAGACCTTACCTGACAATCTTACTATTGTTGTTAATACAGTAATTACAATTAGATGCATAATACACCAAACAATAATTAAAGCATATACTTAATTATTTAAAATAAAAAAGTAATTTTAAAACAATTAAAAGATTAAAAAATATAAATCAATAGATTTGTAATCGACTATCAAAATGTACACTTATAACGGTTAGATTTTGTTTATTTGAATAACATAAACCATTTTGAATCGGATTTAAACTAGAAAACAGATCAAATTACATACAAAATGGTCGAAAGTGTGATCACACGTCTATTAATAAAGTCAAGATGCGTTACGTAGGATTTAACAAGAGAAGAATGTGGATAGAAGCTGTGGTAAAATGGATACTCACTCTGTTGTAAGGAGTGGGTCTTGATCTTCCTCGATTCGTTCTTGTTCTTATTGCTCCAGCTCCACGTGAACGACCCGTCGTCGCGCTACTTCGTCCCCTTCCACCTCTTCCGCCTCTCTGGCCTCGTCCACGCAACATCCGATAATCATTTTTGTTCAATTTGATGATATCATCTAAAGACATGTCTATTTTGTCCGACATTTTCAGCCTTATTATCAATAAAAAATCTTTCAAAATGTCGCGAAACCAGAAAGAAAGACAATAATGGCGGTTGAAAATTCGAAAGGGATTCTGGGTAACCGCCACCTGCCTGTAGTTAATACCTTCATCGTGTTTTTTTTTTTTTTTGAAATTTTATTTAGTTTCGTAATTTTTTTGTGTGTGATTTCATTTAATTTGTAATAATTTTCGTAAATATTTTTAAAAATTTATTTAGTTAAAATATTTCGTGCGTTGTTATCTGATCTAATCTTTTGTGAGATATGATTAGATCCCGTTTCCCCGAATCTTATTCGAGTACGCTTCGTTCAATAGTGAGAAATAAATAATAATCATTTTAGTTATATTTTATTATTAGTTTACTATGAGTATAATCTATTAATAGACTTATTGCACTGATGCAAACCGTGGTTGTAAAAACGAGAGTTTAGTAGGCCGGATGGCCGAGCGGTTAAGGTAACAGCCTACAGCTGTGGGGGATCCGGGTTCGAATCCGGACGAATCGCTAAATTCCTAGGAATTTCTCGAGAGATGGTATCCGTCTGAATATGTCGGGCCCCGTCCCTCACCACCCGACCGCCCCATTTTGAACCTGGTCGAATTCATAATTGTCTTGCTCAAAGAGGCCCTCTTAGTGCCCATAGGGCAGAGAGCTAAAAAACGACGAGAGTCTAGTTGGTTTCATTCGGCAATGCGACACGTGGGTGATCTACCAAGGGGATATCTTCCCCTGGGAAATCTTTTTAAGAGAAACTGGCCCCTATGTAGATGTGGAGAAAACCCGGAAAACTCCACGTGGCGAGGCACGAACCCACGATCCATTCGGATATTGGTGGGTTCGCAAAAACGAGACTTTATTACTCCAGGCCTGCCAAGGTGGTGGCCCGCGAGAAATGTACAGGTTGTAAAAGAAAGTAAAATGTATTAATGTGATCTCATGGTTAAAAAAATCTGAAGTAATGAGTATAATTAATTGAAATTTCCCATTTTTATAATGCGGTTCATTTGCAAAATAGTTTAATCATTAAAGCTACCTACGGCCCGAGAAAGTTTAGCCTATTTTAATTTTGGCCCTCTACCAGCTGCCAAATTTTGCAGATCTATAGGTTTACAGAAAACTTTTTTGCACCCTTATACAATACTTTCTTGTATTTTGGGAAAGTATTGTATAAGGTGCAAATAAAGCACCGGTAACAAATAAAATCTCGTTTTTGCCACTGTATTTTACATCAGTGCAATAAGTCGTATTAATAGATTACAGTCAAATTAAATTAATAATAAATAATAATAATCCAGCAACGAGTTGCATAACTTTCCTGGCTGTTATAAGATTTCAATTATAAAACTATAGAAGGTATATTTAGTAAAAATATGCCTTCTATAGTTTTATAATTGAATTTAATCCGAGTTATCTGTAATTTTTCTGAAACAAACAGGAATTTTGTAAACACTCTGTATGATGTCCCAAATACAATTATGACTGTTACGATATAATTTTGAGAACAGGAATTTGAATTACTGATACTTTTGAAATAAATCTAATTCTGAGATGCACAATAAATCAATCAATGCCAATTGCGGTACGCAGCTGGAGTTATGTTTGTATTGAACAGTATGCGGTTGATAATAGCTTCTATATTTATTTTCAGAGTTTATTTTTCTGATTCTTTTATTAAAGCTATTTAGGCACTGAAAACATTTTCTTTTATCATTGTTTAATTGAAAATCTTTAAAGTTTCATCTTGAATGACTATGAATTGATACACATTAGTAATAAATCCGCATTTATTCAGATTTTGTAATTCCTTTTTTTCCCCACCAGTGGCCGAGTGGATAAAACCACTGAATACTGGTCGTGAGTTCACGCTTTGCCAATGGGCTGCCCAATGGTGCTTCACGTTTGTATAGGGGCAAATTTCTGATATATGTCCTCCCAGGAGGCATCCCCTCGGCAGATCGCCGTGCGTCGTATTGCCTAAACCAAACTGAACCATTATTTTTTCTTAATTTTTATGTAAAAACATCATATATAAAAAAATTTTTCTTCATAAATAAAAATTGATGCCGAGGCTGTTAAGGTCACAGCCTACAGCTATGGGGAATCCAAGATCGAACTTGAGCTGTCGAAAAAATCCCAGTAATTCTTCGAAGTAAACCGAAATACACTTGGCCATGTCTTTCACCAGCCGGCTATTCCCTTTGTAAACCTGGCCGAACCATTGATAGACGTGGAAAACAGGCCCTTTAGTGCCTACAGGGCAAAACTGTAATTAAAATAAAAACAACTCACAATTTAATTTGCTTTCCAAATCATATTATAAATCACTAAAACTGATTTCATAAATATAATTAGTTTATTTAATAACAGTTATCATAATAGTTATCATTTACAAAATGGCTGCGTTCAGTAGACTCAACAGTTTTAACTGAGCTAAGATAAGTTAGCAGTAACTGTTATTTAATGACAACGAATCTGTTTTAAATAGATTAATACTGTAATGTATGCATTCATACGAGCAAAAAATGCATACTTCAATGCCATGTGAGCGCAGCCATCTTTGATCAGTTATACCAGTTATACCCGAAGGTAACGTAAATGAAATTCGCTACTAAATGTGACGTCAAAACACTCAAAATGTTCCAAAACAGCGCTACTGTAGAGGGTGTTCAGTACTCAACAGCTCCGAAACTGTTCAGTCTGCTGAACGCAGCCAGTGACACAAACTTCTTAAGCATAACAATGTACACCGAAATCTCCAATTAGAAATGGTTTGGTTTGATGGGAAAGTGAATTCAACACGTTGGCGATCTGCCAATGAAATAGCGCCTCCAAGGAAGATATTCTATGGAGAACTGCCCGTTTAGATGTTAGACAGATAAAGTAAACCCGGTAAACTCCGCCTGACCAGGGGCTGTGTTTTTGGACTGCTGTTGTATTCCTAGATGTCGGTCGTACGCGAGAGATGGGCGAAAACAGGATACAATCGTGCTTGGAGTATTTTGGATAGATATCGCGCGATTCTCTCACGTATCGACTAGTTGCGCCTACTTTGAGATAGTCACGTCCATGATACTGATACATCGGACTTTAGTGTTGAAACGGAAGTTAAAAATCTAACAAAAACTTAAAATTGCAAAAAGCTTAGTTTTGAGGTAGAGACGAGTTTTATAAAAAGGGGAAAAATTGCAAATGCTAATAACAAGTAAAGTCTTCATTATGTCCAACCCTATTTGAGATACGACATATGACTCCCCTCTATCTCCCCCTCGACCTTTAACCAGCAAAATTTAATAAAATCAATCCTCCTAATACGCAAACTTCCCTGTAAAATTTCAGAAAATTTCGAGCACAAGAATTATTAAACTTCAAAATGGGTGAACAAAATCGTGCCCTTCCACATAGACACAAAACACAAACACAAAAATTTACTCATACAAAAAAAACCCTTTTTTTCCCCGTTACCCAACGTTCAAAGGCCCCCGAAGCCAAAAAAGGAAAAAGTCTTGGAGGGTAATTTTTTGACCGATCGCCATAATTTCCCTCTGTTTTAAATAACAGCTGGGAAAGTAAAAATGAAGATTTCAGATAGTCAAAAGAAAAGGAAACAATTATTCAGTTTTCGAAAGAAAATTCATGAATTGCAACAATTAATATGAACTCACTGAAGATGGTAACTTGTAGGAAAAGTTAGCAACAATGCTAAATGAAAAGAGGCCGGTGAAAAAAATCGGCCAGAATAGTAAAAATACCGGAGTGGGTGGAAAGATCGCGTGAAATGCCTCTATTCCAAAATAAAACAATCTGAGAATGATCTAGAGAGATAGGGAAACTGTACCGCTTCTTAAGGCAACTGAACATAGTATAGTGAAAAACTTCAATCGTAAGGAAGCTGGCCCATTAAGGCCAGCTTTCTTATGAAGAATCTTTGTTTTTGTACAAGATTTCTATTATTGTAAGTGATGTTTAGCATCTTGCACAAATTTCTTCTGATCACAAAAACGAATTTTAAATTCGTTGATTTTTCACCCTTCCGCCATAATCAGGCAGTTCTTGCCCTTCACAACAATCATACGATTTGTATGCATTCAACTGTAAAATATTTTGCATTAGTATAGTGTAAGTTAAATTACAACGCGCAACAACCTTACCGAATTGAAGTGACCTGTTATAATGTTTCCCTAGGGTGATTCGCTGGGAGGCAACTGGTGTCTTTAATCGCAGTTGCAGTGAATATTCCGAGTCACGTAAAAGTCAAACAGAAGTGGAAGTTTAGCATTGTCGAAAACTCAGAAAGTGCACAATACTTGTCTATGAGCCATTCATTTTTTCAAAACAGTCACTGCAGTTTCAGATAAATGAAACATGGCTGGCACCTGGGAAATAGCTATTTAAACCGTTAGTTTTATATTGCAAATCACATATCTGAAAATAATTTAATACAGTATACAAAAATTATCTACACACATACGCACCACTACGAGTACATGTGTTATCAGAAAGCTATGACGGCCGGATGGCCGAACGGTCAAGGTTCCCGCAGAGCAGTAGGCTGTTCTGCGGGACCCGGGATCTAACCCGAACAGGTCGAAGAATCCCAGGAATTTTTCGGGGGTGGTCCGATCAGATACGTCGGCCGCCCCATTGTAGGCTAATCGAACCCATAACGGGCTTGCTAAAAGAGGAACTCTTAGTGCCCACAAGGCGGAAAGAGTAAAAGAAAAAAAAGCCGACGTCTTTAAAATTACCATATTTCGTAACATTTCATGGCTGACAGTGTACAGACAATTGCGCTTGTAAATATGATTAATAGAGTCTTAATAATAATAGAGTCATAAGCAGTTTTTCTTCCAACTTAACTATAATAACCGGCATGTACAAGTTTTATAAAAATTATTTCAGAGCATGCTGCTCTGAAAACCCGAATGAATCAAGACACCGTATAATGTGAATCAGTGGTCGCTTTATGCAAAAAGACAGTAGTAATGCAAAAATTTCGTTACTTTTCCATTTGATAAGTTTAAGTTACTGCTATGAAAAATGATTAGGTTGTCCTTCTATTTTTATACATAATAGTTACTTCTACTTGTCGTGTGTAGCCATAACGCTGCCAGTACTTGACTTTACGGAGAGGAGTCTGAGTAGGCTTTTTTTTTAACTCTTTCCGCCCTGCGGCACTAAGAGAACCTCTTTCTAGCAAGGACCCACTATGGGTTCGGCCAGGCCCACAATGGGGCGGCCGGGTGGTAAGGGAGAGGGCCGACATATCTGGTCGGACCACTTCCGAAAAATTCCTGGGATTTTTGACCAGTCCGCATTCGATCCCGGGTCCCCCAGAGCGGTAGACTGCCATCTTTGCAATCCGAGTAGGTTATGACCTGACGAGTCGTTTGTAAATCGGGTCGTTAAACATTATACAATTCTCTAATTTCTCAGCCAAAAATTTTTTGATAAACATTTTATGCAACAACAACAAGACATTGTAACTGTCACGAAATTTACGATTGTTATAACCTCAGCCGAAAAGCAGATGTCCAAACAAGACACCTTCCATTCCTTTCTTTGAAACTTTTCTCTTGCCCTCAGTCTCTTCGACCTGGAGAGAACTACTAAAATGTCGCGCTGTGAAAGTCGTTTGTCGAGAGAGTATTGCGAGGTATCCATCAAGATACTACCCTCAACTTGTTATTTGAAAATTTACGCGTTGTGGGCGCTCATGGGCCCCCCTTTCCTTCGTTCCACATTTACTTTCCTATTCTCCTTTCTTCACCGCTTCATTCTACACTCTACCTCTTCCCCCTTCTTTCCGTTTCCTTACTTAGGGCTAAGTCAGCCGTTAAATAACAAACAGCTTTCTAATTCTCTATCAAAAGTAAAACTGTAATCTGCGGCAGCTCTCTCGCATACATAAGCATGACATCATCTCCAGTCTAATTGTACGAATAGAATTGCGTCTCTTTCTACGTGAAAGAGATAGCAATGTAAAATACAGCCCATTGGTCACGGAGAGTTTTCTGGATGCAAACCCATGACCAAATAAGTGGTTTCATCCAATCGCCACCAGTGATTGAATTAATGTTATCTGTAATGTAATTTCTACATATTTATGTTTAAAAATGCCTTTCTCCTCTTTCGATTTTTTAACGCATTTGATAACTCAGAGGTCAGAAAGAAAAATTAAATCAAATTAGCATAAGGAGTTTCTATCAGAAGCACTTTATAACAAAATCACATAAAGAAGCATTAATTTCCTGTGTGTTATGTACTGTACATTAAGGATGCACCGATAAGCAAAATGGTCGACTACCAATTACCGATTAATCAGACGATTAGTGTTGTGAAATCCGGAATTTTTGCCGACTATTTGTCGATTAATTGTCCCGTATTCGCTTAAAATCTAATTAAATCTTCCTATTACCCTAAAGTGAAACCTAACGGAAAAAAAAACTTTTCGTTTACATTCGACATAAACATCCGTTCAATTCGAAACTAATCCCACATTCCTACGCCAAAGTTGATAGTTAGCATGGTCCCGGGAACAACTCTGACCCATCTACATACCTTTTACCTCACAACAATCAATCACGTGACCATTCTCCCACGCCGAACTTATAAAAACCCCTTCCTTCCCCTTCTCGGGGGAGTCGTACCGGAGCAGGTGCCNAAGTATTGTGTATTGTGTAGTAAGAGCGCGTCGCGACGAGACGCGATAAAGCGCGACGCGAACAAAGCTTCGCATCTGTAGATTTTTTAACTAATTTTTTTCCAGATATAATCAAATAAGAAAAATAGAAAAAAATTCTCGATATATTATTAATATTTTATACTTTTAAGAAAATAATTTCTTAATTAAAACAGCAAAATTTGCATTTGGATAGTATCACGTGACTTAGTTTTTGATTTAACTTTGTCTCACGTGTAACGACGATAACAGCTTTAACACGTTCTTCCTCCTATTTATTTTGATTTGGTTGTAAAACACATCGAAATAAATCAGTAAATTGGTTGATCAAAATACTTACAAGATCCCAAATATTTAATAATTAGCACGAAACGCGCAAGAAATGACATCATAAAAAGATGGAGTATGTCAATGGAGTTCGTCACGTGGTTCGAAAACACTTTCTCGAAAAGAAAAATATGAGATAAATTTCTTGTTTAAAATAGTAATAATAATATATTTAAAACGTAATTAATTAATTTAGTATTTTAAAGGATTAAACGCACGTTTTTAAATAATTCAGTTTACGTAATCAATGCAATATTTAAGACAATTTATAAATAGTCAAATTTTAATCGTATTAATTAAATTATTGATATTATAATTATTGAGTTTTAATTAAACGTCGTAAATTTTACACAGTTTTCAATAAATAAATAAATTAAATAGAAATCTCCCGTTACCATAGCAACATGAAAAAAAGCTTTTATAAAAATTTTCATTTAAATATTTGTCGTTTATATTATATTTTATTATTTAATCGGTTAAAATATTTGATATTATAATATCATTATTAGAACGATTCATTTTAATTATAAAATTTTAAAATTAAAAAAAAATTAATTTAAGCTTTAATCTCTAGTTACTATAGCAACTATGGGACTTTTATAAAAATAATCGTTTAAAAACATCTGTCAGTCGTATTATATTTTATTAATTAATAGTTTAAAGCAAGTGTTATTATTATGTTTTAATTAAATAAATTAATATTAATATAAAAATACTCGAAATTAATATTTAATATTTGATGATGTTAAAGAAGAGAGGGGGGAAAACGGAATTACTTGTACAAAAATTAAATAAATTTATAAAAGTATGATTAGAAAAGTTTATTAAATTAAAAGAGTATTAAAGCGATAAATATTTATTTCGTTGAGGTAAAATTTCCGTTTGGTTCGTATCGGTTTCACGAATTGCAGACGTCTCCATGGCGAATAGGTCGATCGACCCTCGAATGACATTCGAGTCTTGTTATTTGAAAGGATAGGAGGCATAAACATTCCTTCCTGTTTGAAATATTACAGACTGTTGTTTACCATCCGAATCCGGAGCAAATAAATTCAGATTAAAGTTGAAAAAACGTAGCAGGTGAGAGAAATCTCAGTTTATCTTTTAAAAAAACGCAATAAATAATATAATGAAATAAATATATAAAATAAATATTTAATAATAATTTCTATATAAAAATTTTTTGTAATTTTTTAAAAATTATTTATAATGTAATAAACCCTATTCTAAAAATAAACAGAAAAAAAATTGAATAAAAAAAATTTGAAAGTCATAGACATCGGAAATTAATTTTTAAAATACGTCATCATCTTAATTAACGGTCATTCCGAGTCTTTTTTTTTTACACGTAAATAATTGTTCTAGTTTGATGATACATCGCTACTTTCAAATAAATCAATTATTTTGATCGATTATATATATATATATATAATGTTTTTTTTTATTTTATAAATTTAATTCACTTAACCATTTTATCTAAACGGCAATTATATTCCGTCGTAAAGTTTTGGCGTTTTATATAATTAATAAATTAAAAACTATCAATTGTAGTCATTAAATAGAAATTATATCTACCCTATAAGGTTTCTTACTTGCTATTTTTATTGATAAGCTTCCATTCTGCGACTGTTCAAGCGTCTAATTAACACGATTGTTTTATATACATCTCCTGCGTCGCCGCTTCTCTATCAAATTTACAGCCGCTGACATATAATATACAGTCTCATACACGTATAAAGTAGTGGCTGCAACGTTTTTTCCACATAAAATATCAACATCTACCCGCAGAGGAGCTTGGAAATATATCAATTGATCAGGCATTATTTATTCTATACAATCGAACCTCAGCTAAGTCTCAAGAAAATTTAAAGCGATAATTCCTTAAAAATACTGTAATTAATCAAAGATAGGTATAAACTATTATAAATTTATATTTTAATCCTCATAAACTCCGTATTTAGTTGTAAATTTACACGCTTATTTAACATTAGTTTATTCAGCTGTTTGCGTAGAATCAGTTAAGTAATGAATAAGAATTTTAATTTAAATTTTAAATTTTTGTTAAAGAATAAATCTGGGTGGTTGAATGTCTTCGGGAATCATTTTTTAATTTTATAATTAAAGTTTATTCTTTTAAAAAAAAACTCGAAAAATTACTTTTAATGCTATTCTTTTTTCATCGACGAAATTGTTCTGAAGTGATTGTTCAACTAATTAACCATAGAAATTCGTGGTATTGTTGACGTTTTACTTGATTTTTTACTGTTTTTCTTTGGAAAAACAATTAAAACTTTCGTAAAGAATCTCGAACTGTTTGTTTTAACAGCTCCTAACTTATTTGATTTATTTATTATTATTATTTTTTCATTCTTGCGGTAGTTTTCTTGTTTTTATTTACGTAACTCGTAGTAAAAATAAATGTTTTAACATTACACAAAATTTCTCTTCATTTTTCTTCGTCCTGTGACACTAAGAGCGTCTTTTTTCCACACTCCGATTAGTGTAGAAAAATGCTCTCTTAGTGTCACAGGTCCCTAGTGGGATGCTGAGTGGTAAGGAAGGAAGCCCGACATATCTGGAACAAATCACCTGAAAAATTCCTAAGGTTGTTATTTGGATTTGATCTCGGATCCCTCAGAATGGTGCGCTGAGGTCTTGGCGGTTATCCAGCAGTTCCAGAAATGATTTTAAAAAATTCATAAAATTGGTAGAAAAGAACCGTCTTTTAGCGCATTTGGCGAGGGAATGGTTCAATATAAATATTTTAAACTATATTTTTAAAAGTTAAAAAATGTAACATCGATTTTTAATTTCACATATACGTTAATTACCGGATATAAATGAACGTCGATTTACATCTTTCACCCGAAATCTGGCCAAATAATTCTTTCCAGGTTGGCTAGAGTTAACAGAAAACTGCTAACTCCAACAACCGAAGGTGTTATTTTAAATTTATGAATTTAATAAATAATGCTTTTCGGTATTTACTCGTAGTAACGCGTTAACGTATAGCGCTTCGGCGGTTAAAATAACTATAATAATAATCGCGTGACTTACTTTACTAGATAACGCACGTAATTCCGACGTAAATGCAGAATACTCTGGCTTATTATTCCCTTACACACTGGTGTTTGGGTACGAATGAATAAATGCAATATACGATTATTCACGAGATAGTCTAATTCGTTTCGCTTCGTTAATAATACGAAATATTAAGAAAGGGAATGAATTTTCAGCGCCGAATCGGCGCCAAACCGAAACTCACCTTTCGGTTATTCGCCGCTGAAAATTAATGCCGCGGAACAGAAACTAAGTTATTCGATTTGGATATTCTGTCATTAAATATGGTGGCAAATCAGCAAAGTTAAATACACGGGGCAAATTAACGGGAGCTAGGAAATTAAGCCCCCATCGACACGCAACAATTAAAGTTTATTTTACAAAACCTCAAAACGTCGTTGCTATGAGCATTAATCGTTCAAATAATTTAAAATTTTTAGTTAACCCCCTTTTGAAAAGGACGAAAATTTCGGCTCACGAGACAAACCCGGTACCGGGCGCCCCGGATTTAACGTTAATTACAGAGAAATCGAGGCGCAACTAAGGGGCGAAATGGAGCGCGCGCCTCTTCGCCCTCTTAGTTACGTCCCCGCTTTCGGAGTTGTTCCGGATCATCCGTGGCAAATACGCGACGATAATCGCAGTTATTTGACGAAAACAAATAGAAAACGAAACATTTACGCTTTAAATGTAAATAAATGAAGGAAACGCTTATCTTATTAATATTTATATAGTAAATAATTTTTACATAAAGATATAAATTATTTGCGAAAATATTTGGAAAACTTCCAGGATATTTTTATACGAAAAGAAATACCAAACGGCGATGTTTCTATAAATACGAAAAACGAACGAAAGAGGAAAATAACGATGTCTTCAGAAATTACAAAAAAATTGAAAAAGAAAAAATGTTTTATGAGAAACGTAGGCAAGACTTTGGCCAATGGAAACGATGCGGCCAGCAAAGTTTTGTTTTAAATTAAAAATTGGTATCGTAGGCGATATAAAATCGATTTTTATAGTCATTTCTCACCTGTCTAAAATTTGTTTTTTCTTTCTTAACCGAAAACACGTTGGCGAATGCAAGAAACAAAATTAAAGTTAACAATAATTATAATTTCTTATAAACTTTTATCAAATTTTGACTATTTCTCAGTGAAATATTATTGGAAATCGGCAATTACTTATATGGCAATTTTTTATCTTCTTTTAATTAAAAATTCACAAAACGATCGGACGTTGGTACGCGGTTAATGGGAACCTCCGGTCTCGATTTTCGTATACCTCTCGCCCCGCTCTCGAGATTAAGAAAGGACGGACGGACGGACGGACGGACGGAGGGGGGAAATAGGTATAAATGCGGTCCGATAATACGAAAATGGAAGTACAGTTGCCGTGCGAAGGTGAACATTTCGACTTAATTAGTTTAGATGGTTATGGATAACGCGCCTTTTTAATTTTATCGGACTTAATTAAGGCATTATTTAGAAATAATTTCATTTTAATATTAACTCTTAATGTACGCAATTAATTAATTTAGATATTATTAATTAACCGAATAGAATTATATTGACTAAAACACGCAAAATACATTAAATACGGTATAATACACCGCTGGTTAAATAATTTCGTATTTATTTAACGTAGTTAGAAATATATTTAAATTTTATATTATTACAATTTTTAAGAGAATTTCTAATCTGTAAATCTATTTTAAACTATTTGTAATTTCTTCGGTTTCCGATAAATCTTACGCGGCCAGATGTCCCGGAAGACATATAAATCGACACGTCGGATAAAACGTTAAAGGAAAAGTAAAAAATAAAATAAATGCCGAATTTCGTAGCTTTATTTATTTAATAAAATGTAACGCTTCGAACGAGCATAAATGCTAATTACGAATGTTTAATGTCAACTTTGTAATTAATGACTGTTTATAACGGTTGCCCGACATTTCTGTTTTAACAATATATTTATTAAGACTGACGAAATTTTAGTACGGGTCACCCGAAATTCGTTAAACAGATAAATCGAAAATTAGTTTTTGAAATTTAATATTATATCTTTACGCAAATTAATTAAATTTCCTAATGATTTTTTATTGTCGTCGCCCGACTACGCTGGCCAGTTGGCTACCAATACAGAATTTTAATTAAAAATTCTTACACCTATACAATGCTTTAAACTAAGGTATGGGCCCACCGAGTTTGAATATTATTTTGACTAAGTTAATTTCTTGCAGGAAATAGCCGAGTTAGAAAAGCCCATTGTGGCCCGTTACTTTACCGGGAATTCCCACAAAACATTTTCTATTAGGTATACGACGAGCCATTTGTAGGAACTAGTATTTTACTTAAAAAAGTACGGAAAATATTTTTCTTAACACCGATTATAGTTATTATAGTATCTTAATTTCTTACGATTACTACTGGCAGTGGCGGGAATTTCTAGCAGTCCTTCCGATAAGTATATTCTTAAGATGAATTGGCTGGGTAAAATGTATAAGACCATTTAAATGATGATAAATTTTTCAATTTTCTACTTAATTTTTGTTTCTTATTATAGCCTGACAGTATTTTTTCTACTAAAAANAATAGCCAAATCGAAACCCTTCTTGGCTTCCAGTATTGCTTGGAAACTTTTTAGAAAAGATAAAAAACAAGAAGTTTTCCAAGTTCAATTTGTGCCAGGCTTTTATATCAAGAGAAGGAAAAATACTAAAACTTTTACCACCAAAAACATGTCGAAAAATGTTACCATGAAAATTTTTTGCAAAGAAACTTAAAACAGCAAAAAGCCCTTGTCACATATACTATAGATAATAAAATACGTTGAGCACATATCAGTGGACTCTCGTTGAAAAAATTGTTCTACTTTTAAAACCATTCGAAGAAATTACGGTGGAAGCCAGCAACCGAGAAACCACCTCATCTTCAATAATCACACAATAGAGACTCTGAAATTATTGTTATTATCAAAAGCAAAAAGCAATAGTTCCTTTAGTGCAGCTGTCCCCAACCTTTTTATCGCCGCGGACCGGTCAACGTTTGATAATTTTACCGCGGCCCACTGAGGGGGGACGTTGATTGTTCATATTTTAGATTGATTTAATTTAATAATTTTAATTTAACTGTATTTAAACGTGCCTTCAAAATAAAATACAATTACACCAAAAAATGAATATAATGTGATTTAACATTTTAACTCACTAGAAAGCTAAATCAATGAGAACCCTGAGCTTGTTTCTTTGCAACGAGACAGTTCCATCTGGGGGTAATAGAAGACAATGACACTCGAAGTGTGTTTCTTATGTTCAGTTTATTCCGCTGTTCCGTCGTCTATTAAAAGTCGCACAAACCGGAGACAAATACACCATAGTAAATAAAATGGAAATAATTTAATGTTCTTTGGGCGGCCCGGTACCATTTGATCCACGGACCGGTACCGGTCCGCGGCCCGGGGGTTGGGGACCACTGCTTTAGAGGCATTAATACCACAATAGAAGGACTAGAAAATTCAATAAAAAAAGATTTTCAGCATATATAGAAAACGAGTCTTTACGTTTGTCATCTTTATTAGATCCAAGATTCAAAATAAAATTTCAAAAAAAAAAAATATGGCAGAGATGGACAATTGATAATTTAGATGATATTGATAATTCAAAAATCTCAAGAAAAATTAAATCCTGTAGCTTCTATTTCTGGAAATGATCAAGATGGAGGATAATCTCTGCGTTTTTCTAATTTATTTGATGTATTAGCTTCTGGTAAACGAAAGAATGAATAAGAGCATGGTTTTAAAAAGGAAGAAAAAACGAAATAAACGAATAAACGTTAGAATTCGGAAAAATATTTACATTTACCTCTTATACATAGACATAGTAACCCATTTTTGTGGTGAAGTGTGTTCGCACAATGCACGTACGTATATGCTTTATTGCAGTGTTTTTCAACCTGTGGGTCGCGACCCCCAGGGGGGTCGTGAAGTCTTACACGGGGGTCGCGAGTAAAAGAAAAAGACAAGTGTTTGTAGGTCCTACACTACATCAAAAAAAACTACAATTTCAGCGAGAAGGCTGTACTTGTTTATTATACAGTACAATTGATTTTTTGATCGACATTCAGGTCTCAACGATGAGTGTAGCCAGAGATGGGCCCGGGTGGGTACGGGCCACCGCAGAAAATGATAGCCGTAAAAAGTGTTGAGCTGACTTGCAAAAAGAAGTAATAAGTAGAAAAGTAGAAGTTGGAAATTCTCATCCTAAAAAATAAAAGGTCAACAGCATCCCGAGCTCAATGTTGTAATGAAAAGGAAGTTTCATACGTTATGTGTCTTAAGTTATTGTCGATTCTTCTCAAATTCTCGTTTTAATCAATAATAATTTTTCTCAACAGAAAGAAAATTAAATACATAGTTTTCAAAATCACTAATATAGTTTTAATATGGCCCTAGCGGGGTCGCCAGAATTTTTTAACTTGTAAAGGGGTCGCGTATTCAAAAAGGTTGAAAAACACTGCTTTATTGTAATTGATGTATGTGTTAATCGCGTGCGATACACACATACAGCATTTACAATTTCATCTCTCGTTTCCACTCTCAAAATTAAGTTTTTTGCCTTTTTATAATAATTAATAATATAAAAGTTATTTTTCAAAACAAATTCTCAAAAAAAATGGCGCCTTACGATTTTCATTTTAAGCTTAAATGTTAAACATAAATATTTATCACCAAGAAAGTTATGCAAAACTCGTTGATGAATTTTTTTCAAGTTTCTTGTGTAGTTTCTCCTGTTTTATTAATTTTATATGGAAATTACATTTGAAAACCGCATCAAGTCGCCGAAATTTGTCCACTCCGAATGAATCCATTCGTATTTATTGTGGATTCACAATCTACTTAATTATTTAAAGATAAATTTTCCCACAATTTCTATAGCTCTGTTTTAAGAACCACTTTATTATCCTTAATCAGAATCCTAATATAGGAATTGTGCTTTTATTGTAGTCCTTGCCAATGGCTACCTATTGAAATAGCAATTAAACATCTCGTTTAAGTAAAAAATCATGGAATATTCAGCTAAAATTTTAGTTTTATTTTATTATTTTAAACCATTGAGTTTACGAAGGACATTTCGTATGTAAAGGTGAATATTTAGTCGTTTCATGGCTTCAAATCACGTTTTTTTTTTACGTCTTGATATGCCTAATCTCAACATATATAATGGTTTAGTATTTCTACAATTAACAATACGCCTAATTTTAAAATAATTTTATCGTTTAATCAATTAAAAAATGCAGATAAAACCTAAGTATTGTGTATTGTGTAGTAAGAGCGCGTCGCGACGAGACGCGATAAAGCGCGACGCGAACAAAGCTTCGCATCTGTAGATTTTTTAACTAATTTTTTTCCAGATATAATCAAATAAGAAAAATAGAAAAAAATTCTCGATATATTATTAATATTTTATACTTTTAAGAAAATAATTTCTTAATTAAAACAGCAAAATTTGCATTTGGATAGTATCACGTGACTTAGTTTTTGATTTAACTTTGTCTCACGTGTAACGACGATAACAGCTTTAACACGTTCTTCCTCCTATTTATTTTGATTTGGTTGTAAAACACATCGAAATAAATCAGTAAATTGGTTGATCAAAATACTTACAAGATCCCAAATATTTAATAATTAGCACGAAACGCGCAAGAAATGACATCATAAAAAGATGGAGTATGTCAATGGAGTTCGTCACGTGGTTCGAAAACACTTTCTCGAAAAGAAAAATATGAGATAAATTTCTTGTTTAAAATAGTAATAATAATATATTTAAAACGTAATTAATTAATTTAGTATTTTAAAGGATTAAACGCACGTTTTTAAATAATTCAGTTTACGTAATCAATGCAATATTTAAGACAATTTATAAATAGTCAAATTTTAATCGTATTAATTAAATTATTGATATTATAATTATTGAGTTTTAATTAAACGTCGTAAATTTTACACAGTTTTCAATAAATAAATAAATTAAATAGAAATCTCCCGTTACCATAGCAACATGAAAAAAAGCTTTTATAAAAATTTTCATTTAAATATTTGTCGTTTATATTATATTTTATTATTTAATCGGTTAAAATATTTGATATTATAATATCATTATTAGAACGATTCATTTTAATTATAAAATTTTAAAATTAAAAAAAAATTAATTTAAGCTTTAATCTCTAGTTACTATAGCAACTATGGGACTTTTATAAAAATAATCGTTTAAAAACATCTGTCAGTCGTATTATATTTTATTAATTAATAGTTTAAAGCAAGTGTTATTATTATGTTTTAATTAAATAAATTAATATTAATATAAAAATACTCGAAATTAATATTTAATATTTGATGATGTTAAAGAAGAGAGGGGGGAAAACGGAATTACTTGTACAAAAATTAAATAAATTTATAAAAGTATGATTAGAAAAGTTTATTAAATTAAAAGAGTATTAAAGCGATAAATATTTATTTCGTTGAGGTAAAATTTCCGTTTGGTTCGTATCGGTTTCACGAATTGCAGACGTCTCCATGGCGAATAGGTCGATCGACCCTCGAATGACATTCGAGTCTTGTTATTTGAAAGGATAGGAGGCATAAACATTCCTTCCTGTTTGAAATATTACAGACTGTTGTTTACCATCCGAATCCGGAGCAAATAAATTCAGATTAAAGTTGAAAAAACGTAGCAGGTGAGAGAAATCTCAGTTTATCTTTTAAAAAAACGCAATAAATAATATAATGAAATAAATATATAAAATAAATATTTAATAATAATTTCTATATAAAAATTTTTTGTAATTTTTTAAAAATTATTTATAATGTAATAAACCCTATTCTAAAAATAAACAGAAAAAAAATTGAATAAAAAAAATTTTAAAGTCATAGACATCGGAAATTAATTTTTAAAATACGTCATCATCTTAATTAACGGTCATTCCGAGTCTTTTTTTTTACACGTAAATAATTGTTCTAGTTTGATGATACATCGCTACTTTCAAATAAATCAATTATTTTGATCGATTTTATATATATATATATAATGTTTTTTTTTATTTTATAAATTTAATTCACTTAACCATTTTCTCTAAACGGCAATTATATTCCGTCGTAAAGTTTTGGCGTTTTATATAATTAATAAATTAAAAACTATCAATTGTAGTCATTAAATAGAAATTATATCTACCCTATAAGGTTTCTTACTTGCTATTTTTATTGATAAGCTTCCATTCTGCGACTGTTCAAGCGTCTAATTAACACGATTGTTTTATATACATCTCCTGCGTCGCCGCTTCTCTATCAAATTTACAGCCGCTGACATATAATATACAGTCTCATACACGTATAAAGTAGTGGCTGCAACGTTTTTTCCACATAAAATATCAACATCTACCCGCAGAGGAGCTTGGAAATATATCAATTGATCAGGCATTATTTATTCTATACAATCGAACCTCAGCTAAGTCTCAAGAAAATTTAAAGCGATAATTCCTTAAAAATACTGTAATTAATCAAAGATAGGTATAAACTATTATAAATTTATATTTTAATCCTCATAAACTCCGTATTTAGTTGTAAATTTACACGCTTATTTAACATTAGTTTATTCAGCTGTTTGCGTAGAATCAGTTAAGTAATGAATAAGAATTTTAATTTAAATTTTAAATTTTTGTTAAAGAATAAATCTGGGTGGTTGAATGTCTTCGGGAATCATTTTTTAATTTTATAATTAAAGTTTATTCTTTTAAAAAAAAACTCGAAAAATTACTTTTAATGCTATTCTTTTTTCATCGACGAAATTGTTCTGAAGTGATTGTTCAACTAATTAACCATAGAAATTCGTGGTATTGTTGACGTTTTACTTGATTTTTTACTGTTTTTCTTTGGAAAAACAATTAAAACTTTCGTAAAGAATCTCGAACTGTTTGTTTTAACAGCTCCTAACTTATTTGATTTATTTATTATTATTATTTTTTCATTCTTGCGGTAGTTTTCTTGTTTTTATTTACGTAACTCGTAGTAAAAATAAATGTTTTAACATTACACAAAATTTCTCTTCATTTTTCTTCGTCCTGTGACACTAAGAGCGTCTTTTTTCCACACTCCGATTAGTGTAGAAAAATGCTCTCTTAGTGTCACAGGTCCCTAGTGGGATGCTGAGTGGTAAGGAAGGAAGCCCGACATATCTGGAACAAATCACCTGAAAAATTCCTAAGGTTGTTATTTGGATTTGATCTCGGATCCCTCAGAATGGTGCGCTGAGGTCTTGGCGGTTATCCAGCAGTTCCAGAAATGATTTTAAAAAATTCATAAAATTGGTAGTTATTAATTAAATTTATAATTATATTTTACACTTAAGTATTCTTACATTCATTTATATTATATTCCCGGCTGTTATATATATAACGGGAGGGGAAGTATGGCGATCGATCAAAAAATGACCCCCCAGATTTTTACATTTTTGGACTCTGGGAATCTTGAAACGTCGAGAAATGCAAAAAATTGGGAGGAAGTAATTTCTATATGTATGGATGCTTGTGTGTGTGTGTGGGGCACGATTTTGTTCACCATGTTTGAAGTTTAAATAACTCCTGTGCTTTTTGTCGAAAATTTCATAAATTTTGCAAGGAGGTTTGTGTGTTAGGGGGATTGATTTTATTCAATTTTGGTGGTTAAAGATCGAGAAGGTGAGGAGATAAAGGGGATCGTGTGTATTATATATAGGCATATAATAAGAAGTCTTCATTACACAATACTTGATAGGGCCCTAACTAGCACTGGATTTCGCGTACTGAACAAAGACGAGTCTCGACTAGCATTTGTGCGTGTCAGAAGGCTTTAAAGGCGCAAGGCCTAGGAAAAAGTATAGGTTCCCTGTGCGTAAAGCTTCTATTGCCTATTTAATATGAACTTTTTTCTGAAATATATAATCCAAATTGAATTATCAATTTTAAAACGTTGATATTAATGATATATTCAGAAAAAATGATTGAATAAATCATTGAATGGATTGAAAAGTCTATCTTTAAGATTGAAGAATAGAGTGTACGTGATCCTTTATGATAAAATTATACTTTTACTTTATGACTTTTTTGAATTTATTTTAGGATCCATTTTAAAATTTATTAAATTAAGCGCCATATGTGACAAGGCAACACTTGAGATATAACAAAACATAACATTTAATGGCGAGGATTTTTATTGCAAACAACAAGGGAGACATTTATAAGATTTTAAATTTTCATTCACACTAAAAAATATTTTTAATGTCAGAAATTTTATAAAATTTAACGACTTTTCTTCTAAGAAGGGAATTCTTGCTTTTTCTATGAAAGATTCAACTTATTCAGTAGATAAATCTACGTTATTAATGATTGGATTGGGTAGGATTGATAGGGTAGAGCAACGCAACACATGGGCGATCTGCCAAGAAATGGGTGCCTCTCGGAGAACTTCTATGGGAAACTGGCATTTATTTAGGTGTTAAGAATCCCTGATATATCCGAATTTCGAAAATTTAGGAAATTTTATCTATATATATACTTTTTCCAAAAGTAATTAGAAGTATAGACCATTCTGAAGGAAATTTATTATATATTTTTGCCTTAAGTGCTAGCCTATAATTACTTTCTCCTTCACCATTCTAGATTTTAACTCGAAGTTTTAATCTAATCTACAATTTAATCTAGCGAGTTTTTTGAATGGAGTAGGTACACTCACGAAGTAAACAAATTACCGAGATAAGCATTAGTGAATATATTCAATTTAACAATACTTAATGCTTCACTAATTGATTTTCAAGTAAGATTAAGTATATTTCAGCATACATTTTCAATCAAATTAAGGAATCTATTAATTATTATTGTTGAAATTTAACTACAATTTCTAAATTGACTTCTTCTCAATTTTAACTTTAAATCTCAATGTTTAGCATTGTGAATTATTCCGAATATTTAGCATAATAGCTTAGATGTTCAGCATCTTGAAAGTACTTCAAGATCAAAATTAGAGTTATATATAAACTAATAAGTTACAGCTTAGAGCCTCACGCATTTAAATTTATTATTTGATGGATTTGGAAGGACCTATCTTTAAGTTATACCATAAAGTCTTTTAAAGTTAATTTTTTGGGCCGAGATGAATTTAGAGTTAAGGTACTAATTTATAATATATAAGAAGTCCTTTATGCAAGAATTTACTTACTTTTTTTTGATGGATTGAGAAGTGGATCAGCAGTGGATGAGTGGATAAAACCAATGAATACTGGGTTCACGGGTTCGCGCCTGATCGCGTGGAGTTTTCCGAGTTTTTTTCACGTGTTTAACACCTAAATAGATGCCAGGTTCTCATTAAACCCACTCCCGGGAGGCACGTTCCACTTGATAGATAGATAGTTTACGTGTTGCATTGCCGTATTCTATATTCTACCACACCAATAACTCATAATTTTAACTTTGAAGAAGGACACAAGAATTTATTATCATGAAAGTAAAGTCATGGCTGTAGAGTATGTGATGAGAAAAAACATTTTTTTAAGTATAAATAACAACAATTGCTATACTTTGATTTAAAATCATCGCAGATACACGAAAAAAATTTAAAATGCGTAGAAAACACGTGCCCAATTGTAAGGTTGGGTTTCTTTTTATGCCCAAAGTCAAAATGTCACCCTTATCGATTCTTTATTACGTAAATGTGTTTTACATTACACTTGTATTCTAGAAATAGAAACAATGATAATTTATTCAAAAACGAAAAGTCTACAATTCGTTTAAAGAAAATCGCAGGAAAAAAGAAGAAGAAATTCTATTTATTGGCGTTTTTCCAGCCTCTAAAAAAATCGATCATTAAACGATTTCATTTCCAAGATATCATTTCTTACGTTTCTAGATTTAACTAACAGTCATATATTATAACAGTTAAAGAAAAAAAAACTCCATGTTTTTCTCTCTCTCTTCTTCTTCTTCTTCCTCCCTCCCTCCTCCCTTCACTTATTTTTAGCAACAATATTTTTATCCCATGGACGTTTGATTGGTCTGGATCCACGATGACGTTAGGAGTAAACAGGAAGAAAATGGATCATACACATACCGACGAATCGCCAAAAGATTTGGTTTTTGAAAAGGTAAATAATTATAAACTTAAAATTATCTATTCACGCTTTGTAAGTAGTTGGCGTGATGCAACACCATTACCTTAACTACTTTACAAGTAAGTACAGAACATACATACGCCCAGATGGCATTTGCCACAGGTGGAAAGATTGACTTTTTCTAAGGGAATTTGTTGATTTTTGTGTTTATTAATCATTTTTCCCCCTCTAAACAAAATGCCAGATGGAAGCATTAATTCAAAAAATGCAACATCCCGAAACTGGTGTACCCGTTCGTAGTAAGAGGCAGTTTCTGACATCCATACCGTGTGCCTTTCAAGGTGAGTTATTCTATTTAAATTATATATATATATATATTATACAGTACTTATTTAATTTTTACAATTATATTTGTCGGTAGTTTTATTTGTTAATTGTATAAATAATTACTAATTAGTTACGGTTTTGTAATGGTTAATTAATTGCAATTTGCTCGAAGACCGCTCATTGTAATTTCTTTTGTTGTTTAATGTTTTTGGCAGGATTTCATACAAAAATGGTGTTTTTTTTTCTTGTCTGAGATAATTTTCTTGAGAAAAATCTCTTAAAAAGTTTTTAAAGTTACTTTTTTTTTCAAAATAATTTTACAGATTTAAGATTTAATATAATGATAACATCAAAAACTCGCCCTATTTTTTATTATTTTCTGTGCTTATTTCTGTTATTTTTCTGTAAATATAGTGTAAATGTAAATATACTATACATAAATCAATTAAAATATGCGTAATAACATATATTTTATATGTTAGAAGCATACTTTACGGATAAAATGACAAATTAATGAACTCTTTTCGTCCTGTGGGCATTAAGACGGCCTTTTTTCGTATCTGTCGTGGGTCGCCCAGGCCCACATGTGTCGTGATGAGGGATGGAGCCCAACATATTCGGAAGGAGCCACCCACAAAAAATTCCTTGAGTATTATGACCGATCTCGGGTTCCCAGAGCAGAGGGCTGATGCCTTAACCGCTTTCGATCACCCAAACTTCTGGATCAAAATATATTAAAATATGTTTGACAGGTTGTTTAGAAAATTAATAAGTAATGAAACGCTTTAAATAATTAATGATAATATCTTTAATTATGTAAGAGAATTTTACATTTAATTTTCCAATACTCTAATAAATGTTGTCATATGCAAATTTAGTATCGCCGCTCTGTAAGGATTTTCCATATTAATATTGTTACGATAAAGTTTCTTTATTAATAACCAAAGAAAAGGAAAAATAAAATAAGAAAATCTCATCGTCATAAACTCTAATTTTTAATGTTTAACAATTAAATTAGGCAGAATAAACTAGATCATAGATACGAGCCCCGAATACTTTGCCAATTTCTTGTTTACAATTTAGTTTATACTGCTTTTCTCAAGTTGTCTGTTGTCTGTCTGTCTATTTATCACGAGAGTGTTGTTTTAAAATTGTTTTTCTCTGTACAATTTATTTCGTTTGTAGTTACTGTAGCCTATATACAATGCGTTATCATCATTTCTGGCGTCGAATTGATTTCTTGATTTAAAGAATTATCCTTTCTTCAACTAATACTAAATAGTTTAATCTCTCGGGAATAGGTATTTAACATGAAACAAGCGTCTAAAGCATAATTTAAATGCTGCGGCTCGTTAATTTCAAGTATTGTGCCCATTGCGTATCAAGGATAAAATCACTCATTAATAACGTTACACGAGAGATTTATATCTTGCCATTTAAAATGCATAAATTTGTAAATTATATTTTAAAATCTTGCTAGAGTTTATTTTGAACAATTAAAAGTCGCATTCTCTTTAAGTAAATCGTGTGTCAATCATTAAAATAGATGAAACAGAGTAGAAAATGGTGTCGTGTAGACATCGAAGAGGTCGCAGTTATTTAAAAAAACACGGAAAAGATACCGATATCCGAAAGAAAAAAACTCACTCACCGTTCTAGAACTGTACTGATTAACTTCCATTGAAATATCTAAAAATCGATCTATGATTCTCTGCTACTCCATAAAGTTGACAAATAGAAAAACGAGGCTAAATCCTTTCAAGTGTTCTCTTCTCTTCCTTCTTTCCTTCTAAGATATCTTTGGCATTTCTGCTTACTCGAAAAACTTTGATCTGTATTTAAGACTTCGATATCGACCCATATATAAAGTTTTCTTCTTGTGACGAGTTAATTTCCAATCTTATCAATTGCAATTCATTCTACACACGAGTGGCAAATTGCCATTCAATGGGACATTAAAAATAGATTATTTCTGATACAAAACAATGTATACGAGATAAGACAAAAACTATATTTTTTTAAAAAAATTCCTTAAAAATAGAATTATTGTATCGAGTTTTGAATTCATTCGAGACTCATTAAATAAAGTAGAGGGTGGAGCACTCTCAAGAAAGATTACAAATGACTCTACTGTGATTTATATATCAGAAATTCATTAATATAAATTTATATAATGCACATAAATGCATCTTTATTGACATGACAGAAGCTTATATACATATAAAAAAATAATATCTTGAGAATATGCTTAAGAACCATTGAAAGAAACACAGAATATTGTGTATTGAGAATTTATTTTCAGTATCCAATCTTGATTTATGTAGTTAAAACAAGAATATAAATATTAATTACGTAGCATATTAATATATTAATGATAAAAAGCCATATGTTGATGGTTGATTAAGGGAGCGTGGCGTATAATAACGTTTCGTGATTGCTGTCGAGTGGTAAATTTATAACCATCAACAAGTTACGACGTTCACGTAAGTTGTGTGCTGTATTTTTAAAACGATTTCCTTCGCTAAATCTATTTAGAACGGGTTATTTTTTTTTATAACTCAATTTAATGTAGAAACTTAAATGCATTCGGCATTTTATATTCGTGATGGAATTACATGTGTCGGCGCCGTTACGGCTAAAAGTAACATCTAAAATAGGTCCTGATTGACGACTTTCGCTTTAAATCTACGTGTTTATGCTCTTTTGGTGTCAAAAACATTCGCTTTTCATCGATCCGAAAGGATTCCGTTGCCATGACGACTTTCCAACGTTGACAAGATGAACTATAAACTTAAAGTTCCCTTCGGAAATTGTCTTGTTTCTACTTAATAGAACCCGTGGGATAGTTTTTCCATTTATTATCAGTATAATAACATTTTTATACCTGAACAATAAGAAGAAGAAGAAGAATTCGAATGAATTTATTTCAATAGCTCGCAACTATCAGATAAGGATTGCTTGTTGTAAAGAACTCATTTCGACGATTTAAAAAGGAATTTTTCAAATCATAAAATAGAATTCAAATGTAGAAAACATGGATTTAGAATACAAAAGCCTTCAAGAAAATTTATTTATTTATTTATTTATTTATTTTTTACTCTAATGTTAAAAATATCNCCTAGCGGGGTCGCCAGAATTTTTTAACTTGTAAAGGGGTCGCGTATTCAAAAAGGTTGAAAAACACTGCTTTATTGTAATTGATGTATGTGTTAATCGCGTGCGATACACACATACAGCATTTACAATTTCATCTCTCGTTTCCACTCTCAAAATTAAGTTTTTTGCCTTTTTATAATAATTAATAATATAAAAGTTATTTTTCAAAACAAATTCTCAAAAAAAATGGCGCCTTACGATTTTCATTTTGAGCTTAAATGTTAAACATAAATATTTATCACCAAGAAAGTTATGCAAAACTCGTTGATGAATTTTTTTCAAGTTTCTTGTGTAGTTTCTCCTGTTTTATTAATTTTATATGGAAATTACATTTGAAAACCGCATCAAGTCGCCGAAATTTGTCCACTCCGAATGAATCCATTCGTATTTATTGTGGATTCACAATCTACTTAATTATTTAAAGATAAATTTTCCCACAATTTCTATAGCTCTGTTTTAAGAACCACTTTATTATCCTTAATCAGAATCCTAATATAGGAATTGTGCTTTTATTGTAGTCCTTGCCAATGGCTACCTATTGAAATAGCAATTAAACATCTCGTTTAAGTAAAAAATCATGGAATATTCAGCTAAAATTTTAGTTTTATTTTATTATTTTAAACCATTGAGTTTACGAAGGACATTTCGTATGTAAAGGTGAATATTTAGTCGTTTCATGGCTTCAAATCACGTTTTTTTTTTACGTCTTGATATGCCTAATCTCAACATATATAATGGTTTAGTATTTCTACAATTAACAATACGCCTAATTTTAAAATAATTTTATCGTTTAATCAATTAAAAAATGCAGATAAAACCTAAGTATTGTGTATTGTGTAGTAAGAGCGCGTCGCGACGAGACGCGATAAAGCGCGACGCGAACAAAGCTTCGCATCTGTAGATTTTTTAACTAATTTTTTTCCAGATATAATCAAATAAGAAAAATAGAAAAAAATTCTCGATATATTATTAATATTTTATACTTTTAAGAAAATAATTTCTTAATTAAAACAGCAAAATTTGCATTTGGATAGTATCACGTGACTTAGTTTTTGATTTAACTTTGTCTCACGTGTAACGACGATAACAGCTTTAACACGTTCTTCCTCCTATTTATTTTGATTTGGTTGTAAAACACATCGAAATAAATCAGTAAATTGGTTGATCAAAATACTTACAAGATCCCAAATATTTAATAATTAGCACGAAACGCGCAAGAAATGACATCATAAAAAGATGGAGTATGTCAATGGAGTTCGTCACGTGGTTCGAAAACACTTTCTCGAAAAGAAAAATATGAGATAAATTTCTTGTTTAAAATAGTAATAATAATATATTTAAAACGTAATTAATTAATTTAGTATTTTAAAGGATTAAACGCACGTTTTTAAATAATTCAGTTTACGTAATCAATGCAATATTTAAGACAATTTATAAATAGTCAAATTTTAATCGTATTAATTAAATTATTGATATTATAATTATTGAGTTTTAATTAAACGTCGTAAATTTTACACAGTTTTCAATAAATAAATAAATTAAATAGAAATCTCCCGTTACCATAGCAACATGAAAAAAAGCTTTTATAAAAATTTTCATTTAAATATTTGTCGTTTATATTATATTTTATTATTTAATCGGTTAAAATATTTGATATTATAATATCATTATTAGAACGATTCATTTTAATTATAAAATTTTAAAATTAAAAAAAAAAATTAATTTAAGCTTTAATCTCTAGTTACTATAGCAACTATGGGACTTTTATAAAAATAATCGTTTAAAAACATCTGTCAGTCGTATTATATTTTATTAATTAATAGTTTAAAGCAAGTGTTATTATTATGTTTTAATTAAATAAATTAATATTAATATAAAAATACTCGAAATTAATATTTAATATTTGATGATGTTAAAGAAGAGAGGGGGGAAAACGGAATTACTTGTACAAAAATTAAATAAATTTATAAAAGTATGATTAGAAAAGTTTATTAAATTAAAAGAGTATTAAAGCGATAAATATTTATTTCGTTGAGGTAAAATTTCCGTTTGGTTCGTATCGGTTTCACGAATTGCAGACGTCTCCATGGCGAATAGGTCGATCGACCCTCGAATGACATTCGAGTCTTGTTATTTGAAAGGATAGGAGGCATAAACATTCCTTCCTGTTTGAAATATTACAGACTGTTGTTTACCATCCGAATCCGGAGCAAATAAATTCAGATTAAAGTTGAAAAAACGTAGCAGGTGAGAGAAATCTCAGTTTATCTTTTAAAAAAACGCAATAAATAATATAATGAAATAAATATATAAAATAAATATTTAATAATAATTTCTATATAAAAATTTTTTGTAATTTTTTAAAAATTATTTATAATGTAATAAACCCTATTCTAAAAATAAACAGAAAAAAAATTGAATAAAAAAAATTTGAAAGTCATAGACATCGGAAATTAATTTTTAAAATACGTCATCATCTTAATTAACGGTCATTCCGAGTCTTTTTTTTTTACACGTAAATAATTGTTCTAGTTTGATGATACATCGCTACTTTCAAATAAATCAATTATTTTGATCGATTATATATATATATATATAATGTTTTTTTTTATTTTATAAATTTAATTCACTTAACCATTTTATCTAAACGGCAATTATATTCCGTCGTAAAGTTTTGGCGTTTTATATAATTAATAAATTAAAAACTATCAATTGTAGTCATTAAATAGAAATTATATCTACCCTATAAGGTTTCTTACTTGCTATTTTTATTGATAAGCTTCCATTCTGCGACTGTTCAAGCGTCTAATTAACACGATTGTTTTATATACATCTCCTGCGTCGCCGCTTCTCTATCAAATTTACAGCCGCTGACATATAATATACAGTCTCATACACGTATAAAGTAGTGGCTGCAACGTTTTTTCCACATAAAATATCAACATCTACCCGCAGAGGAGCTTGGAAATATATCAATTGATCAGGCATTATTTATTCTATACAATCGAACCTCAGCTAAGTCTCAAGAAAATTTAAAGCGATAATTCCTTAAAAATACTGTAATTAATCAAAGATAGGTATAAACTATTATAAATTTATATTTTAATCCTCATAAACTCCGTATTTAGTTGTAAATTTACACGCTTATTTAACATTAGTTTATTCAGCTGTTTGCGTAGAATCAGTTAAGTAGTGAATAAGAATTTTAATTTAAATTTTAAATTTTTGTTAAAGAATAAATCTGGGTGGTTGAATGTCTTCGGGAATCATTTTTTAATTTTATAATTAAAGTTTATTCTTTTAAAAAAAAACTCGAAAAATTACTTTTAATGCTATTCTTTTTTCATCGACGAAATTGTTCTGAAGTGATTGTTCAACTAATTAACCATAGAAATTCGTGGTATTGTTGACGTTTTACTTGATTTTTTACTGTTTTTCTTTGGAAAAACAATTAAAACTTTCGTAAAGAATCTCGAACTGTTTGTTTTAACAGCTCCTAACTTATTTGATTTATTTATTATTATTATTTTTTCATTCTTGCGGTAGTTTTCTTGTTTTTATTTACGTAACTCGTAGTAAAAATAAATGTTTTAACATTACACAAAATTTCTCTTCATTTTTCTTCGTCCTGTGACACTAAGAGCGTCTTTTTTCCACACTCCGATTAGTGTAGAAAAATGCTCTCTTAGTGTCACAGGTCCCTAGTGGGATGCTGAGTGGTAAGGAAGGAAGCCCGACATATCTGGAACAAATCACCTGAAAAATTCCTAAGGTTGTTATTTGGATTTGATCTCGGATCCCTCAGAATGGTGCGCTGAGGTCTTGGCGGTTATCCAGCAGTTCCAGAAATGATTTTAAAAAATTCATAAAATTGGTAGTTATTAATTAAATTTATAATTATATTTTACACTTAAGTATTCTTACATTCATTTATATTATATTCCCGGCTGTTATATATATAACGGGAGGGGAAGTATGGCGATCGATCAAAAAATGACCCCCCAGATTTTTACATTTTTGGACTCTGGGAATCTTGAAACGTCGAGAAATGCAAAAAATTGGGAGGAAGTAATTTCTATATGTATGGATGCTTGTGTGTGTGTGTGGGGCACGATTTTGTTCACCATGTTTGAAGTTTAAATAACTCCTGTGCTTTTTGTCGAAAATTTCATAAATTTTGCAAGGAGGTTTGTGTGTTAGGGGGATTGATTTTATTCAATTTTGGTGGTTAAAGATCGAGAAGGTGAGGAGATAAAGGGGATCGTGTGTATTATATATAGGCATATAATAAGAAGTCTTCATTACACAATACTTGATAGGGCCCTAACTAGCACTGGATTTCGCGTACTGAACAAAGACGAGTCTCGACTAGCATTTGTGCGTGTCAGAAGGCTTTAAAGGCGCAAGGCCTAGGAAAAAGTATAGGTTCCCTGTGCGTAAAGCTTCTATTGCCTATTTAATATGAACTTTTTTCTGAAATATATAATCCAAATTGAATTATCAATTTTAAAACGTTGATATTAATGATATATTCAGAAAAAATGATTGAATAAATCATTGAATGGATTGAAAAGTCTATCTTTAAGATTGAAGAATAGAGTGTACGTGATCCTTTATGATAAAATTATACTTTTACTTTATGACTTTTTTGAATTTATTTTAGGATCCATTTTAAAATTTATTAAATTAAGCGCCATATGTGACAAGGCAACACTTGAGATATAACAAAACATAACATTTAATGGCGAGGATTTTTATTGCAAACAACAAGGGAGACATTTATAAGATTTTAAATTTTCATTCACACTAAAAAATATTTTTAATGTCAGAAATTTTATAAAATTTAACGACTTTTCTTCTAAGAAGGGAATTCTTGCTTTTTCTATGAAAGATTCAACTTATTCAGTAGATAAATCTACGTTATTAATGATTGGATTGGGTAGGATTGATAGGGTAGAGCAACGCAACACATGGGCGATCTGCCAAGAAATGGGTGCCTCTCGGAGAACTTCTATGGGAAACTGGCATTTATTTAGGTGTTAAGAATCCCTGATATATCCGAATTTCGAAAATTTAGGAAATTTTATCTATATATATACTTTTTCCAAAAGTAATTAGAAGTATAGACCATTCTGAAGGAAATTTATTATATATTTTTGCCTTAAGTGCTAGCCTATAATTACTTTCTCCTTCACCATTCTAGATTTTAACTCGAAGTTTTAATCTAATCTACAATTTAATCTAGCGAGTTTTTTGAATGGAGTAGGTACACTCACGAAGTAAACAAATTACCGAGATAAGCATTAGTGAATATATTCAATTTAACAATACTTAATGCTTCACTAATTGATTTTCAAGTAAGATTAAGTATATTTCAGCATACATTTTCAATCAAATTAAGGAATCTATTAATTATTATTGTTGAAATTTAACTACAATTTCTAAATTGACTTCTTCTCAATTTTAACTTTAAATCTCAATGTTTAGCATTGTGAATTATTCCGAATATTTAGCATAATAGCTTAGATGTTCAGCATCTTGAAAGTACTTCAAGATCAAAATTAGAGTTATATATAAACTAATAAGTTACAGCTTAGAGCCTCACGCATTTAAATTTATTATTTGATGGATTTGGAAGGACCTATCTTTAAGTTATACCATAAAGTCTTTTAAAGTTAATTTTTTGGGCCGAGATGAATTTAGAGTTAAGGTACTAATTTATAATATATAAGAAGTCCTTTATGCAAGAATTTACTTACTTTTTTTTGATGGATTGAGAAGTGGATCAGCAGTGGATGAGTGGATAAAACCAATGAATACTGGGTTCACGGGTTCGCGCCTGATCGCGTGGAGTTTTCCGAGTTTTTTTCACGTGTTTAACACCTAAATAGATGCCAGGTTCTCATTAAACCCACTCCCGGGAGGCACGTTCCACTTGATAGATAGATAGTTTACGTGTTGCATTGCCGTATTCTATATTCTACCACACCAATAACTCATAATTTTAACTTTGAAGAAGGACACAAGAATTTATTATCATGAAAGTAAAGTCATGGCTGTAGAGTATGTGATGAGAAAAAACATTTTTTTAAGTATAAATAACAACAATTGCTATACTTTGATTTAAAATCATCGCAGATACACGAAAAAAATTTAAAATGCGTAGAAAACACGTGCCCAATTGTAAGGTTGGGTTTCTTTTTATGCCCAAAGTCAAAATGTCACCCTTATCGATTCTTTATTACGTAAATGTGTTTTACATTACACTTGTATTCTAGAAATAGAAACAATGATAATTTATTCAAAAACGAAAAGTCTACAATTCGTTTAAAGAAAATCGCAGGAAAAAAGAAGAAGAAATTCTATTTATTGGCGTTTTTCCAGCCTCTAAAAAAATCGATCATTAAACGATTTCATTTCCAAGATATCATTTCTTACGTTTCTAAATTTAACTAACAGTCATATATTATAACAGTTAAAGAAAAAAAAACTCCATGTTTTTCTCTCTCTCTTCTTCTTCTTCTTCCTCCCTCCCTCCTCCCTTCACTTATTTTTAGCAACAATATTTTTATCCCATGGACGTTTGATTGGTCTGGATCCACGATGACGTTAGGAGTAAACAGGAAGAAAATGGATCATACACATACCGACGAATCGCCAAAAGATTTGGTTTTTGAAAAGGTAAATAATTATAAACTTAAAATTATCTATTCACGCTTTGTAAGTAGTTGGCGTGATGCAACACCATTACCTTAACTACTTTACAAGTAAGTACAGAACATACATACGCCCAGATGGCATTTGCCACAGGTGGAAAGATTGACTTTTTCTAAGGGAATTTGTTGATTTTTGTGTTTATTAATCATTTTTCCCCCTCTAAACAAAATGCCAGATGGAAGCATTAATTCAAAAAATGCAACATCCCGAAACTGGTGTACCCGTTCGTAGTAAGAGGCAGTTTCTGACATCCATACCGTGTGCCTTTCAAGGTGAGTTATTCTATTTAAATTATATATATATATATATTATACAGTACTTATTTAATTTTTACAATTATATTTGTCGGTAGTTTTATTTGTTAATTGTATAAATAATTACTAATTAGTTACGGTTTTGTAATGGTTAATTAATTGCAATTTGCTCGAAGACCGCTCATTGTAATTTCTTTTGTTGTTTAATGTTTTTGGCAGGATTTCATACAAAAATGGTGTTTTTTTTCTTGTCTGAGATAATTTTCTTGAGAAAAATCTCTTAAAAAGTTTTTAAAGTTACTTTTTTTTTCAAAATAATTTTACAGATTTAAGATTTAATATAATGATAACATCAAAAACTCGCCCTATCTTTTATTATTCTCTGTGCTTATTTCTGTTATTTTTCTGTAAATATAGTGTAAATGTAAATATACTATACATAAATCAATTAAAATATGCGTAATAACATATATTTTATATGTTAGAAGCATACTTTACGGATAAAATGACAAATTAATGAACTCTTTTCGTCCTGTGGGCATTAAGACGGCCTTTTTTCGTATCTGTCGTGGGTCGCCCAGGCCCACATGTGTCGTGATGAGGGATGGAGTCCAACATATTCGGAAGGAGCCACCCACAAAAAATTCCTTGAGTATTATGACCGATCTCGGGTTCCCAGAGCAGAGGGCTGATGCCTTAACCGCTTTCGATCACCCAAACTTCTGGATCAAAATATATTAAAATATGTTTGACAGGTTGTTTAGAAAATTAATAAGTAATGAAACGCTTTAAATAATTAATGATAATATCTTTAATTATGTAAGAGAATTTTACATTTAATTTTCCAATACTCTAATAAATGTTGTCATATGCAAATTTAGTATCGCCGCTCTGTAAGGATTTTCCATATTAATATTGTTACGATAAAGTTTCTTTATTAATAACCAAAGAAAAGGAAAAATAAAATAAGAAAATCTCATCGTCATAAACTCTAATTTTTAATGTTTAACAATTAAATTAGGCAGAATAAACTAGATCGTAGATACGAGCCCCGAATACTTTGCCAATTTCTTGTTTACAATTTAGTTTATACTGCTTTTCTCAAGTTGTCTGTTGTCTGTCTGTCTATTTATCACGAGAGTGTTGTTTTAAAATTGTTTTTCTCTGTACAATTTATTTCGTTTGTAGTTACTGTAGCCTATATACAATGCGTTATCATCATTTCTGGCGTCGAATTGATTTCTTGATTTAAAGAATTATCCTTTCTTCAACTAATACTAAATAGTTTAATCTCTCGGGAATAGGTATTTAACATGAAACAAGCGTCTAAAGCATAATTTAAATGCTGCGGCTCGTTAATTTCAAGTATTGTGCCCATTGCGTATCAAGGATAAAATCACTCATTAATAACGTTACACGAGAGATTTATATCTTGCCATTTAAAATGCATAAATTTGTAAATTATATTTTAAAATCTTGCTAGAGTTTATTTTGAACAATTAAAAGTCGCATTCTCTTTAAGTAAATCGTGTGTCAATCATTAAAATAGATGAAACAGAGTAGAAAATGGTGTCGTGTAGACATCGAAGAGGTCGCAGTTATTTAAAAAAACACGGAAAAGATACCGATATCCGAAAGAAAAAAACTCACTCACCGTTCTAGAACTGTACTGATTAACTTCCATTGAAATATCTAAAAATCGATCTATGATTCTCTGCTACTCCATAAAGTTGACAAATAGAAAAACGAGGCTAAATCCTTTCAAGTGTTCTCTTCTCTTCCTTCTTTCCTTCTAAGATATCTTTGGCATTTCTGCTTACTCGAAAAACTTTGATCTGTATTTAAGACTTCGATATCGACCCATATATAAAGTTTTCTTCTTGTGACGAGTTAATTTCCAATCTTATCAATTGCAATTCATTCTACACACGAGTGGCAAATTGCCATTCAATGGGACATTAAAAATAGATTATTTCTGATACAAAACAATGTATACGAGATAAGACAAAAACTATATTTTTTTAAAAAAATTCCTTAAAAATAGAATTATTGTATCGAGTTTTGAATTCATTCGAGACTCATTAAATAAAGTAGAGGGTGGAGCACTCTCAAGAAAGATTACAAATGACTCTACTGTGATTTATATATCAGAAATTCATTAATATAAATTTATATAATGCACATAAATGCATCTTTATTGACATGACAGAAGCTTATATACATATAAAAAAATAATATCTTGAGAATATGCTTAAGAACCATTGAAAGAAACACAGAATATTGTGTATTGAGAATTTATTTTCAGTATCCAATCTTGATTTATGTAGTTAAAACAAGAATATAAATATTAATTACGTAGCATATTAATATATTAATGATAAAAAGCCATATGTTGATGGTTGATTAAGGGAGCGTGGCGTATAATAACGTTTCGTGATTGCTGTCGAGTGGTAAATTTATAACCATCAACAAGTTACGACGTTCACGTAAGTTGTGTGCTGTATTTTTAAAACGATTTCCTTCGCTAAATCTATTTAGAACGGGTTATTTTTTTTTTATAACTCAATTTAATGTAGAAACTTAAATGCATTCGGCATTTTATATTCGTGATGGAATTACATGTGTCGGCGCCGTTACGGCTAAAAGTAACATCTAAAATAGGTCCTGATTGACGACTTTCGCTTTAAATCTACGTGTTTATGCTCTTTTGGTGTCAAAAACATTCGCTTTTCATCGATCCGAAAGGATTCCGTTGCCATGACGACTTTCCAACGTTGACAAGATGAACTATAAACTTAAAGTTCCCTTCGGAAATTGTCTTGTTTCTACTTAATAGAACCCGTGGGATAGTTTTTCCATTTATTATCAGTATAATAACATTTTTATACCTGAACAATAAGAAGAAGAAGAAGAATTCGAATGAATTTATTTCAATAGCTCGCAACTATCAGATAAGGATTGCTTGTTGTAAAGAACTCATTTCGACGATTTAAAAAGGAATTTTTCAAATCATAAAATAGAATTCAAATGTAGAAAACATGGATTTAGAATACAAAAGCCTTCAAGAAAATTTATTTATTTATTTATTTATTTATTTTTTACTCTAATGTTAAAAATATCCTTCTACACGTGCTTCGAATTCTTATGACTTTTTTAAAAGATGAATTTTTTCAGGAGTGTTTTTTAGAATTCTTTTCAAAATTAATAGCATTTTTATTGTGTTAATTCTTTCTATAATTATTATTTATAACTTATTTTATTCGTACTGACAGCCGTAAGATTGAAACTATGAAATAATTACACTTTCTCTGCCTACTCCATCTGTCCAAATGCACCGTCGACTGACAAAGACGATCATCAAAATCGTTAAAAAATTTTATTTAATTAATTAGGAAGTTAAAAAAAATACTCAGATGATGCTATTAAGAACTCGATATAACAAAATTTATTTTGTTTAATGAAGTCTCTTGAGGGGGAACGGAAAGAAAATGGAGATATTCCACGAGGAATTTGATGAGGCATCTAATAAAAATCTGAGATCAATATCTAATGGATTTTGTTTTAAAACGATTTTAAACTTTTTAAAAAAGAAAATATCGAATTTCTAAAGATATTTTGATTGAAAAATTGATTTGGGTAGTTAAACGATACGAAAATGATATCTTTTCTTCTCTTCTTCCTCCCTCTTTACGTCTTGCTAAGAGAATTTTTTTCAGATTTAGTCAGAGAGCCAAATGATGAGGAAGGGATCTGCATCATATTACCCATGAAAAATTGCTGAAGATTTAATTCGAATTCGATCTGGATCCCTTAGAGTAGCAGGTACACATCTGAATTATCTTGCTCATTCAACTATCCATTTTTGGTATATCAATAGTAATGCTACGATATATCGAAATTGATATACGCTTAAGTATTCAAGATTTTAGAATATCGAAAGAATCTAGATATCAACCCCGATATCGATATCAAAATTTTGGTTTTGCACAGCACAACTAATCAATAGTATTGGTCACTAATAATTGTTAGGTCAAGGGGTTCTTAAGCAAGTTCTAAGCTTGTAAGACAGAAAATATTTTTAATGGAAAATGAATGGTAAAGATACGTAATCAGAAAAGTACCATATCTACAACTATTTTTTGTTATTATCATTAAAACACTTGGTGGATTGCAACTAGCGAAGGTGACAATATAAATTCATTAGAAACCTTCTATTCATTTTGCTGTTTATATTATTATCTAATATTATTATTTTTTGGTACAGACACTATACAAATCATTTGTTTTATTTACAAAGTTAATAATACCTGAAGTACTATTGAAGTCTTGTCCTAAACAATGAGCACTCCAAGGAAAATCCATGTGAATGCTAAAAAAAGTATAATGTTGCTCAAGAATTCCATAATTAAATTGTGTTCTAAGTTGTTCAACGACCTCTCTTCGAGACAATGTTTCCAGAAATGTGTTTCAACCTGTAAATCGCAGTCTCTAGAGAGGACGTAAATTATATCGCTTGCTAATACCAAGGTATTTAATATGCTATGAGGGTTCATTAACTTTTAAAAAGGTAGAAAAACTCATATTCCTGCGAGAGTACGCCGCTTATTATCAAATTATAATATTCTTGGAAAAATAGATAAAATATTTATTTCGTGACATCTCCTTATCAACCTGAACACTCGCGTGCGATCAATTAAAATTACGTGAGCTTAGATTAAAATTCCAAATATTCCCAATTAATTATAATGAATTCTATACCCCCGCCAAATGAATTAAAAATATGCGAAATATGAAATATGAGTTAAACCCTGGCCAACAGGGCTTCTGTAATCTGAGTCCGTCCATCGGTTACTAGGTGAATTAAACCACTGAATACCGGTAGTCCCGGGTTCGCGCCCGATCACCGTGTGGTCACAAACTTTTTCGGGGTTTTTTCACCTTTCTAACACAGAAGTAGAGTCCATTTTCGTATAGACTGTCCATCCGGAAGGTACCACCCTTGGCAGACTGCCCTAGTGTTGCATTGCCTTATTCCATCAATTTAATTCGATTTCAGTTAAATGTTATTTCGGTTAATGGAAATATTTTGTAAAATATTTCACTTTGTGTGAAGTTTCAGGAAGTTTTATTTGAAAACTTAACATATTTGGATAATGGCCTGTCACGTTGGTTTCCGGATGTTGGACAAGAATGAGTGATGTTTCCCTAGTTGATTAATATACCTGTAAATATGAAAGCGGAGAGATAAAGCAGGAAGGGAATTCATGGTTTATTTTTATGAATTTAACGGTAATATAAAACTATTTTTAGATCCGGAATTATGCTAATTACGTCAGATGTTACGACGTATGTAGTAATAAGATTTTTATGCAATGAAAATACAGTTGATTTCAAATATTTTTGAGGACTTTTAAAGGATTAAAGTTATGATTCTGGTGGTTACGAATGATTGTTTCATATGAAAACTGTATAAACTGTAGCAATTTTAGATAAATTAATAATGTAATGAAGCTTTACATGATATACTGTAAGTGCATGATGACAGGATGGCCGAGCAGTTAAGGTGGCAGCTTACCTCTCTGGGGACCTGGGATAGAATCCGGATGGGTCGAGAAACCCCAGGAATTTTTTGGGGGTGGTCCGGATATGTCGTGATCCGTCTCCAACTGTCGGCCAGCCTTCAATGGGGTGGCCGAATCCATATTGGACTTCTTAAAAAAAAGGCTCTCTTAGTGACATAGGGCGGAGATTTACAGTATTTTTTGGTAAATTAAGCTGATATACCGTAGATTTTCTATTGCTTTCTCTACTGTTATATATACATAGCAAGGGGAAGTATTTGGATCGTGTCAAATTTGACCCTCCGTTTTTCTTTTGCAAATCTTTGCGTTTTGGGCGTGCGTATGTGCATGTTTTGGCGTCTATTTCGTTTAATATCTCAGGATGGGGTAAATATTAAGGAATCAAATTTGGCATGGTAGCTTGTGTATAATGGGCATTGATACTATTAGGTTTTGATGGTTATAGGTCGAAGGGGTCCACCAGTGGCCGAGCGGTTCCGTTCCCCGAACACTGGGAGTTCGGTCGCGGATTTGTACCTGACCAACGTGGGTCTGTGGTTCAATGGTTTCATCTACTCGGCCATTGTCGGGCCTTATAATAAAGTCCAGCAACATGATAAATCTACATAAATTTTGAATTAAGTGTAAATTATCTATTTTTATTTCAAGAAATCTCTTAAATAAAGGATGCAACGTCTAAGTAATTTAATTATGTTTTGCTTAATATCAAAATCCTGGGTGCCACACCCAGTCTAAATAGTTAAGTTTAAACGAAATTTCCCGGCAATAAATTGCGAATTGATATTCGTAATAATGAATATTTAAATTATTAATCATGTAAGTAATGATGGGATACATTATAAACGTCATTAGAAATGTTTTATTAAACATCCATCACAGACTTGCACCCAACTGAACCCATTAATTATTCAGACGTATACATAAAGTCGTATTAAAATCGAATTACAAACTATAATTCGTGTTTAATTACTACGTGTTAACTACAATTTAAATAATTGGAACTTTAATAATAACTCCGAAAGATAAATTATACGATATTTAATCCTGTAGCAATTTGGTAATTCGATTTTAATCTTTATGTGACTTTCAGGCTATGATCTGGTGGAATGGTTGGTTGACAATTTGGATCTTGATGATATGGGTAAGACATTAAATTTCTTAATTAAGTTTAAATATTTAATTACTTATTTTAAAACTTTAATTTTAATTATTTTAAACAGAAGCTCTTCATTTGGCCAACCAACTTTGCTTTTATGGTTACTTTTTCCCTGTAAATGACACAAAATCGTTTATTGTGAAGGACGATGGAACTTTTTATAGATTTCAGGTAAACGTTCCTTTTATTGAGATTGTTTCTAATTTACTGTATTATTTATTTCATAATAATCTGTTTTGCTTATAGACACCATATTTTTGGCCTTCCCATCATCGGCCAAATAATACAGATTATGGTATGTATAACATTAGAATTATACATATATATTCATATAATATAGTTGATTTGTTTTACTTAATTAACAAATATATAAAATATGATGCCAGCTAGGTATGGATAACACTTAAATGGGGACCGCCGAATGGCCGAGAGGTTAAGGTCGAGGGATTCGGGATTGAATCTGGACGGGTGGAAAAATCCCAGGAAATTTTGTGGTGGTCATCAAGATGTCTGATCCGTCTCTCACCATTCGGCCACTCCATTGTGGGCCTGTCCCAATTCTACTGACCACATGGTTTCAACTGATTAACATGAGAATCAGAGCTTGAATCTGATTCAGGTCTTAAAATTTATCATTACTAGAATGAGTAAGAGATTTCATTCCTTATCCATTGCCTATGTTGTGAAACCCCGTAATGATGAAATTGCGGCAGGTAAATCTTAATGCGCCGTGCAAATATTCTGTACAAAGATCTTTGAACATTTCATCTGGAACTGTGTTTATAATGTATGTAATATACCGACATTACATGAATTATAAACACTGTTGACATATGATATAACGGACTAATAAGGGAAAATGATTGTTCGCTGTATCCAAAGATGTCATGGACAATTATAAAACAAACTTTCTACGAGTTACGATAAAAGATAAATATCCTAAATTGTGGTAAATAGAAGAATGACAATTATCCCTCTTCCATTCAGGAGTATAAACAATAACTTTCGACGTATTGCCTAGTAAATATTCCTGAAACTCAGTGGAAATGTGATATTCTCAAATATTAGGCGCAATATCTGGTAGAACGGATTTAATACAGTTCGAATACAGCTTTAATAGCTTTGTACTAAAGCCATTTTACCAGACAATGTGCCCATTGCATTCCAATCCAATTGTCCGGGAACAAGAGCGTTTGGTCCGTTGTTACCGAAATCCGTTACATTGGGGTTTGTACAAGACTTAAGGCAGGGTTCGGCAATCTTTTTGTTACTAAGGGCGCAATAAAAGTTTTAAAAACCATCGAGGGCGCACAATTTAAATTTTTCAAAAAAAATCAATGCTGGAAGCTAAAATATTGAGAGTTGCTGTAAAAAATAGAAGAGGGCCCACATATTCTGAAAAAGGTTCTCTTAGTGCGCTCAAAGCAGAAAAGATAACCTTCCTTCTTGTGAGTACTTTCAGGCCAGTTGGGAGGGCGGTGGTGAGGAACTAGGCCCTGAGGTATTTCGATCGCTGGATTCCCTAGAGATAGGCTGGCGCCTAACCGCCTCGGCCGTCCGGCCTGCCTTCTTACATACTTATTAAATCACACGCCGAAAAGCATCAATAAAATTCAGCAATAATTACACGAAGTAACTTAGGCGTCATACATTGACGAGATGGCTTAAACGAATATATATATATTTTCAGCTATATATTTGGTGAAGAAATCACTCCGAAGTAAACAGAAAAATTCCCTGGAGGACTACGAACAGGTTAACTTTTCACTCGCATACTCTAATTGATTATAATTGTTAAAGTAAATAGAATAATTTTCATTAGGAATCTTTGGCTCAACTGAAAAAGTTCTTGTGCCACAAATGGGATTTCATTTGCAAACAAGCGGAAGAGCAGCTGAAGTAAATTAATTTAAATCATTAATTAGTTTCAATGTGGAAGAAGATTTAAAAAACACCAAGTTTTATTTTCAGTTTAACAAAAGAAAGAAGGAAAGCCGATAAAATCATTATGGAAAGTCAAGAGAAAGCTTACTGGAGGGTTCATCGTCCTCCTGTGAGTATGGCATTTCCACTTTTTGATCGATTCTCAAAAAGGTAAAACAACATTAAATTTACAGTCGTGTGTTCAAATTACAACAATTAATGTAGATTTTCATGAAAAAGTTAATGGAATTTCGTTTATTCTAACATTTTTAATTCACTTAGCGGAAATTTAATACGTTTTTGCTGATGCAATAAACTTTTGGATAATGTTTAATGTATATTATTTTGAATTTTACTTTACGGTTTAGCCCGGTCACGTCTCGTGTATGGATCGTTGTCCAATTCCTAATAAAAGAACGAGAAAAAGGAAATCTTTAGAAGATTTAATTTCAAAGGTACAAATTTTATGATATGAACACAAGGTGAGGTGATATGTACAATAATTATTATGGATTTACAGTTGAAGCATGTTCCTAGAACAAGAGTTAAAGTTTCTCAGGCAATTGAGAGGCGAGTACCTCGTATATAATTTTTTTCGAAATTATTAAATTTATTTTACATTAATGTTAGATGATTTTTCCTTGCTTCTCAGCCTTTTCAATCGATGGCAACAGTATGCGGAACACGATCCTTTTTTCTCTAGCGGTCAGATAAACAATCCTTGGATAATGGACGACCCGAATTTCTGGAAGTTAAATGCCAGTTTGTAAGTTTAATAGATCATTTTTGACAGTTTTATAATTATCATTATTATCTGAGTCTTAGTTTTGCTCAGGGTAGAGATCCCATTGGAGAAAAGAATCCGTCGATGGGCCATTTCACTTCGAGAATTGTTAAGTGATCCGACAGGAGTTCGGCAGTTTGAAAACTATTTGAGAAAAGAGTACAGTCACGAAAATATTGTATTTTGGAAGGAAGTACAAGCTCTGAAGAGAGGTTCTCAGAGAAACATGAAAGAAAAGGTGCAACGAATTTACAAGTAAGTACTTCGAATGATTTTTATGATGGCCGGATGGCCGAGCGATTAGGCTGGGCAGCTCCAGTATCGAATCTATACAGGCCCCCACAATATACATATATATATATATATATAATACTAAACGTACTTTCTTCTACAGCGAATTTATTGCGCCCAACTCACCAATGGAAGTAAATTTAGATAGTAAAACTCACGAAACAATAATTGAAACTATGAAGAATCCGACAAGATACACATTCGATACTGCACAAGAACACGTCTTTGCCCTAATGGAAAAAGACACTTATCCAAGATTTCTTCGTTCAGACGATTATAAAAATCTTCTCCACACGGCGCGGCAGACATCACACAAGAAGCGCCTCTTCATTTTTGGCTCCATAACTAGAAAAAAGGGTTCTCCAGATACTACACCAACAACAAAACGCAGATCTAACGCTGCTCAAATTTCTGGGAGTTCTGTTGATTTAACTCATATGTCAAGGGCTCTAGAGACTGAAGGGTGGCCCTTTTCCGGTCGGCATTCCCACAGTACCAGTGACTTACACGATCTTGATCTCCCATCCGATAAGATGACGTCGAGTAGGTGAGTATTTCTTGTGAGTATGTGACGTTCCCTTTAAGTTCTCATAAATTTTGGTTTTTCAGATTATCGTCTCCTTCAGGATCCCGTGAATTGTTAACCGATCCTGCTGCTCATTCCACTCTTCAAGTACCTAGCGTGGGTCACAAGAGTAGTGAAGACAGCGGGTCTGAAGACGATAGTCAAAATTTAACTTTGCCAGTTCCATCTGTCGCATCTGTTGGTAGCCCACTTGCATCTCCAGATTCACAAGCTTAAAATGCCATCATGAAATCGCGGGATGGGACCTATTTATTATTTTTCTTTTTTTTTACGTTAAAACATTCATTTATTTAATATTTAAAAACGTCTTTTCTTTTTCCTCTCAAAAAAAAATTATCATTTAGAACCAAAAAACTCGAACGATTTTAGTAAGAATTTATTTTTATATTTAATTCATGTATTTTAAATTTAAATAAATTTTTAAAGTTTTCATGTCACAAACGTTCTTTGTTAATGGAAACTTCAAATGCTCCCGTCCCAAAAATTAGGCCAAGTGGAAGAATTTCTCTCTTAAATCATTGGTCTACAACGAACCACCGTATAAACGATGGCCAATTTAACTGTAGGTTAATTAAACTGTCGTTTTATTTAGATAGATCTAAAACTAGGCTTTGTCGAAGCCTTAGCTGTGATATATATAGTTAATTTCAATGGTGCTGAACATATATTGTATTTAATTTCGTTCCATTGCTAACATAGTTAATTATCATTAAGAAAATTGTATACAGATGTGTACATATAAAAAATTTGTAGTATTTTATTTTTTGATATTTTTTATTGTTTTATTGTGATGTGTATGCGATGTTGTATATTATTAGATCGTCATATATCTTTGTAGATCATATACATATACTGAGCAATAAAGTTAATGGATAGCTTGTTTTAGTCTGAATTATATAAGAAAACACCGAATCGAACCTTTACCCCATCTACTGCAGGGCATGAGAGAGTTGACACGATTGGATTGATGGTATAAGACAATGTAAAACATGGGCGATTTGTCTTTTGCGGGAAACTGAGCCCTATTTAGATATTAGACACTTAAAATACATGGAAAATTCCACGAGATCAGGTGAGAAACCGCGACCAACTACCTGGTCGCGGTTTCGCACCAGTTAATATAATGTTTATCTACTCGGCTGTTAGTAGGCGAGTAGATACGAGCTCACCCCCTTTGAAAGCATAAAAATGTACGAATAAAATAATTTTTACCATTTTATATAGATGATGAAATTTTGGGGTGTAAATGATCCTGCCCATTAATGGGAAAGTGGATAAAAGCACAACACTGGTCACGGATTCGCGTCTAACCGACGATTAGTGTGAAGTTTTCTTCGTGTGTTTAATACCTAAGTATAGCTCAATTTCCCTTGAACACTTGAACAATCTGCCCTTAGCAGATTGTTGTGTGTGTTGCTTTATTCCATTAATTTAAATGACATCCCTTCTACATTCTTTTCCAGTACGATATTAATCAAATGTTCGAAAACTTTTTCCGTCTAAGATGATATAATATACAAATCTACAGTTAAAATGACAAAAATAACATCTTTAGTATATGAGTAGTCAACATAGAATTTAAAATGAAAAAAAAAAAAAAAAAAAACAGTAAAAATTCGATAACAAATCCGTACCATGTACTCGGAGCCATGTTAAAGAATCATCGCAATTAGCTCGATTTATTAATATTCAGTAAATTTAAACTATATTACATTAAAATTGCTTTATTTATTTAATTTTAGTAAAAAGTTCGATAGTTTTATTATAAAAAAGTAAAATATTTATCAGCATTAATCTGAAATCTAAATTCATTAGCGACGTATAAAGGAAATATGGCGGATAAATGATGGTTGTGACCGGAACATTCATTTTAATACTTTTTTAAACAAAAAATAAAAATAAACTAAAGAAAATGCCAAAACGAATACATTTTAATAAATTTAAAATTTATAGACACAAAAATTCGAAATTTCGATTACAAATTCCTGAAAAGTTAATTACAAAATCGAAATATTGAGTAATATAATCATCACTCGAATTGTTCAGCTTTGAAATTATATAATTAAACTCTTATTAACTTACATAACAGGAGAAAACAAACTCATTTATTCAATATTATACATATTTACGACCTTAGTAATATAATACGTCAATGTTCAAATACAATACAATAGCCCAAAAGTCAGTTAACCACTGTAAAATAGTAAATTTGTATCTTATACGAATAATTTAACATTTAACAACTTTACAAAAAAACTGTTTAATACACAAATTACACACGATTTAACGAATTAAATAATGTTTTCTTTTAAAAAAAGCCTACGATAGTTTACTGAGTTTTGGGCCACCCTTTATATGTTAGACAGGCCTTCATAAGAGGATTTCGTATATAATAATCGGAATTTTTTAAAAAATAATACTAGTGATCCTGCACTTTTTATCATCTTTAACTATGCCCTGTGGGTACTAACTTGTAAAAGGGTTTTTTTTTTCTCCTATGCTCACTCATCGTGGATTAGGCCAAGTCTATAATAGGGGAAGCCCGACTTATCCGGGACATACCTATAAAAAAATTATTGTGTTGATTACCCGGATCCGATCCCGAGTACCCAGAGCGGTAGAAAGACATCATAACCCCCGGGCCATCCGGTTGTCAAGCCATTTTTTGGCTAAGATTGGTATCAATAATTTGATTACGGCTTCTTTTTTTTTAAAGTTTTATCCTCAATTTATCTATCTGAAGTCATATTGGCGCCACAGCATGAAATCCTCTTATCCACCTGATTACTTGGTAAGAGGATATCAATGAATTGTTTTCTATTTTTGGTTACATAACCTTTCATTAAAAACAGATTACATGTTACAATGTGAATAAAACAATCCCTTATTAGTTTAATTGGTGACACACATATAAACATTTTATTTTTTTTATTTTTCTCGTATAAACGACCTTTTATAAAATAGCAGTAATAGTCGAATATGATCTTTCCTTCACCCCAAGTTCAAACTTAATAATATTTTCCTATCTGTATGACCTCTCATGATACCTGAAGCAAAGTAGGAGACATATTTGTAAAGGCCTACTGGCATTTCTCGTGTAGCAGAGTTCGTGTTTTGTTGTTTAAGCTTCTAAACAATATGATTTATTAATTCATATCAGGATCCGCTACGTACCCGTGTGCGTTTAGTGGATATATGGGACAATATCGTTCCACTCGAATCGCAGTTTGGGATACGTGAAATCACGTGAAGAGATGAAAATTAACAGTGCATTTTACTCGCGTGGGAATGTGTGAAACGCACTATTAAGTATACCCGAAAATAGTGTTAAGAGGATGTTGGATTTCCTTATTAGTTAACAGAGCAATTTCATTTTTTAGCTGGTAAACAGTAAATAAAACCTTTGGAGCATCTCGCGTGACTAAAAACTAAGTACCGTAACAAAGAATTTTACCGCATGCAATCTTTTGTTAATACACTTCAAGACTTATAATTATATATTCTAACTAATAAAATACCCATATTAAACAAGTACACTTCCGTCGTTTTCTCATGATACAAACCCTGAGCTTTGAAAAAGTTACGTTAAACTTAACAGAATCTGTTAATTTACGTCACTAATTTGAGCAAATTTCATTAATTCTTCGTAGATTGATTTTTATACGACGATTTTTCTAGATAATCCAAAGCCAAGTACTTATCCAGAGCCTTATAGACAGAGCTGGATAAGTCTTCTTGCTCATCCGCTTCCGGCTTGGGCACATAATTTGGAACTAACGATGGAACATCTTCTGATTTACAAATGGGAGAACTAGAAGAACACACGCTATCGTTATCCTTCCATCCCTTATCGTAATTTTTCTCCACTTCTATATTCGATTCGGACTTTATACAAGGGATACCTCTGCGAATGCTTATGATGAAACAGATGAGGGATAGAACCGAATCGATAAGTGCCAAAGCCAAGAGTACAGCGTATATCGTAATAAAGAGGTTCCTTCTATTAGGGTCTTCAGTTTCGTCGCGTCTAGTTATGGATCTTGTTAGCCCTACAGTTGCAAAGACAATCAGCAGACCAATTGCAAGTTCTCCAACGACTGTGACTACAAAAAGGGCGCACCAACGTCTGACGTTTGTGGGTTCTCTTCCTACTGCGAGTGCCAAGATTCCGTTGATTCCAACAGCTATACCAGCCCAAATACCCGTACCATAAGAATTCATAAAGTCTGAGGTAACAGCTACGGATCCACTTATGAGAAGAAAAACCGAACAGAGCAGCTTACACATACCCAAATCGGAAATCAACGTACGAGGATAATGCGGATGTTGTTCCTCCACCAGAACAGCCGGATAAAAGAGAGACGGTCGACCTTGATAGAAGAGAAGACCATCTCGAGACTTCGGGGTCGTCATCTGTAATGAAGACCACACGAGAAAACTTAATAGGGATATCAGCGCATGATAATCTGACCTAAAATTTATCAACTGTATCTAAGAGATAGCCGATTAAGGCGAATGATGAGTTGGCTTATTTATTAGCACAGAAATTAGAGCAAATTCCTCTTTTAAATCATTTCCTGGAGGTTAAAAATTCGATTTAATTAATAAAACATGAAAAAACCGATTATAGCGTAGAGATTTGATTTATAAAACGCAGATACTCAACTATGCTGGTGTACTTCCAAAGAATACTTTATCATTTTGTTTATGTCGAAAATTCTACTTATTTTTAAATACGGATTTCTTAAATAGATATTTCTACTTAGATTTTTATATAAAATCTTTTATTTTTATTATATATTACCTTATTAACCTAGTGATAGTTACCTCCACAACGCATTGATGCTTTACGAGTTCGCGTTACGCAGTGCGTTCATATAAAACAGGTTACAACGCGAAAAAAAATCGATTAAAAATTTTTACAAACTGTTTAATATTTAAATAGAAACTTTCTAAACACTAAAATTTAATTAAAAGAATTCGTCTATTTTTATAATTAAAAAAAAAAAAACAATATAAAATATTACCTTTGACTTCTCTCAAGCCGCCAATTCCAAGTATACACGTGATTCCCGCCACAGCTGACCTTCTACTTACTGCGCATGTACGGAAACAGTAAACTGCACTTGTAACCTAGTTACGATAGCTACGAGGCAGACGATCAGGTTGGGGAGACGACAATGTAGGACCGTTCCACATTCGTACAATTTTTGCGGTTATTACTACTTATCATCGTAATATATAAATAAATTAAGCAATTTTAAATCATTACGAAAAAAAAATAATTATTATTATTATCGTATTAAGCAATTTAACACGCGGTTCGAGAGAAAGTAATTCAAAAATTTAAATTATTAATCTCGCGCCAAGAGGTTATTAAAATTTTTTTTTTTTAAATTAAAATAAGAATGTTTTAATAATTAATTTATGAATTATTACGTGAAATTTGAAATTGTGAAATATATTAAGCAGTAAATTGTGTCGATTTAGTATCTTGATGTCACGTGATTAAAAATTCGATTTACCCGTTTTTAAATTATTGAATCCAGATATTTATCGGTACTCTTTTGTCATTAATCTTAAAAGTTGGTAAGATATAAATAGATTTCGATCGCTGTACATCGATTATTACTTTATATATATCTTTTTTATCAATAAAGAATTCGAAAATAAGTTTTAAAAATTTAATTTTACATAAAGTAACGATTAAATAAATAAAGAGTTTATATAAAAATAAAACTTATTTTATTATAGATTCGTGGAATATTGTCGATATTGATTCAAAATAAATTAATAAATACATTAAAGAGTATTTTACTATAGATTTTAATTTTAAAAATATATTATATATTTATATTTTATTATCTTAATTTGCTAATAGTTATTATTTTAGTTTTATTTAATAAAAAAAACAGGTATTAATTTAAATATTAATTTATTATATAAATGTGTTTACAATTATTTAAGAAAGGAATCAAATATTTAAAAATTAATCACGTGATTATAGTTAATTATTTATGTTTACGACATGAAGCCCTCTGGTGAGTTAAATTAACTATTTAGAATAATAATTAAGAGTAATGATAGACTTTTTAAAATAAGCTTAAATTTTTAAATTATATAAAGCACTTTAAATAATTTTAATTTGAAACTGTTTAAATATTTATTAAAAGTTTAGTATTTCGTGTTTTCTTCCTCTTGTGGACACTTAGAGGGCCTTTTTTATAAAGCAGCCCATTATGGATTCGGCCAGACCCATAGTGAGGCAACAAAGGCACGACGGATCACCCCCGAAAAAAATTCCTGGGCTTTTCGACCCTTTCTTATTCGATTCCGGGTGTCCCAGCACAGTAGGTTGACACTTTATCCGCTTTAGCAAAGTGACAGCCTACCGTTCTGATGGACCCGGGATCGAATCCGGACGAGTTGAAAAATCCCCAAGAATTTTTCGGGGGTGAGCCGACAGGATATGTTGGTCCCCGTCCCTCACCACCCGGCCGTCGCATTGTGGGCCTGGCCGAACCCATAATGGGCTTGCTAAAAAGAGGTTCTCTTAGTGCCCACAGGGCGAAAAGAGTTTTAAAAAAAATTCGGCCGAGTGGCTAAAGTGGCAAATTAAATAACGAAAAAAATGGTTTTGAAAACACGTGAAACGTTAGCATTGAAGAATTTTATCCTGTAAATTAAATCAATATTAGTCTCCAGAGTTGCAGACTAAACTCCCTTTGATTCGGATTAAAACCCAATCCCCAGAGTGTTTGGATTGTCTGGTAAAGCACCAGGAAGTTGACCTAGATGTGGCGGCCCTTCTCACAATATCTGGCTATCCTATTGCAAACCATAATGGTAGGATCTGCAAAAGAAAGCTTTCTCAGTACTAGCTGTGTTAAAACAGGGAAGTATTTTAATAAAAAATAAATTTGTATAAAGGAACATAATAATAGGATTATTTTCAAATGGAGACATAGAAGAGTATCATGACTTCGCCAGTAGATTTAGGTTCGATTTTCTTTCGTAATGGGTCCACCTTTCGTTTGCTCGTTTTAAAACTTAATAAGACGGCCGAATGGCCTAGCTGTTAGGATAACAGTCGACCGCTTCGGGGGACCTGGAATATACTATTTGTTTTTCATATACGGCAACACGACACGTGGGCGATGCCTCCCAGGAGGACTTCTATGGATAAGTGGTCCCTATTTAGATGTTATAAACATGAATAAAACCCGGAAAACTCCACCTGGTCGACTCTTTGGCCAGTACGAACCCATGTCCAGTAGTTTTATCCACTCAACTGCTTGTGGGCTCAAAAATTAAAAAAAGTAATTAATTATATAATTATTAAAATAATTAATTTATGCTTTCTCATTAATATATTTTAAATTAGAAATTTGCTATCACTGTTTATTGGTATCATCTTTACTACAAGAAACGATGGTAGATAATGACTACATGTAACGTAATATCATTAAGCATCTACCATCTTAAAGAGACATTTATTAATCATAAATACTCTCTTCTATAGCCATAGGAAACATATGAATAATAATTCTTCTTGGATTGACATTGATAGTGTCTCGCTATTGCAAATTTGTAGATTATATATTTACTTAGATAATGACGCGAATGGCTATAATATACGAGATAAGTCAAACAGCGTGATCTAATTAGCATCGAATACAGCATCCAGAAATTACATTTTCGTATAGTTTAAGAATAATTTCACTATAAATAAATGCCTTATAAATTCATTTTCTTATAAAAATATCTTGTGAATTTTTATAAATGCTAAAATAATAAAAATTATTGAAAATGCCACACGAAAAACTTATAATATTGATTTTCTTAAGGATTAATTCTAGAAAAATACACCCGATGCTCCTGCCATCTCGTGTTCGTAAAGATAAGTATAAAAGCATGCTGTTTGGTGACATCTGATCGGTATTTCTAGTCAGGATAGAAAATATATATGTCAAAAGTAAGGATGCGTTTTACTTATTTTTTAAATTTAAAGTGAATACAATAAAGATTTTGGCAGTGCTAAGTTTATTTACAATTTAATTTGTTCATGATACAGGTGTTAGGCTTCTGATCATTAGAAAAATATGATTTACAATTCATTTGTGAATAATAACTTAAAATATATATTCTTAATGGAAATATGTTTCTGTTTATTCATAAATAAGAAACAATTGTAGATACACCAGAAGTTTCTATAACAATCAGCATAAAATTTTTCCTTCTTATGCACTTGGGTGACTTAAACAAATTTCATTACATATCAACATCTCCAACATTATATAACAAAGATTTTCATAGAAAGAAGGGAATAACAACTCCATATTAAAAAACTACTAGGCCTGAGCATGTGGATGAAGTCTTGGATCAAATGATCCTGTTGGTTTGGTCCTTCCTAAGCTTAGTTCTGTTCTATTCAGGCTGAAGTGTGCAGGAATGAATTTATTCTGAGAATGTTGTGTCCTTCTGATCCATTCCAATCAAATAAACATTGTTTTTTTTTGTATTCTGTCTGCACTGTGGGCACATTTTCAAGTTCATCATGGGTTCAGTCAGGCCCAAAACTGGACAGCAGGATTCTATTCTACGACAGACCACTCAAAAAAATTTCTGGAGTTTTTCAGCTACACAAATTCAATTCCAGGTCCCCCTGGCAGCATGCTGAGGCCTTAGCTGTCTTGGTTATCTGGTTAGCTAATGAATATCATTTAATTTGGAAGCTGTTCGATTGAGAAGTCTGAAACTGTTGAACGATATAATAAATGATCAATTTCTATAGTTCAATCTGTTTTCTTGTTCTCAAGATTTCTTGTATTAAAATAATTTTATTCAGAAACATTCTAACAATCTCTTAGCTTTACATGTCCCGATTTTCTAAATGTACAATGTTTTGTTGATTGAGATCATTATTATTACTATTCTAGCCAGCAGCTATAGTATATAACTTAATATTTTATGTGAAATAACAAAATTCACATGAAACTTAAAGTAAAAGAATTATTAATAATTTATCAAAGCATTAAATTTAAATTTCCTGGAATTACCATAAAAGTTTGTAAATTTGGTTGTAAATTTCAAGGTTCAGCCTCGAGAATTTACTTTTTTGATTTTTCTAATAATAAATTATTGTGTATTAAAAAACAATAAAAATTTTCCTTCTTAGTTTTGAAAGTCACCTTTAATTATCATAAAATAGATTATTTTTAAAACATATATTTATTATACAAATGAATTTTTAAGGAAAGAAAGTAGATATTTTCAATTAACATTTAAACATTTGTAATTGGATACAATTATATAATAAACCGTAGTCTGTGTTGAAGATCAGATGGCCAAAGCTGTTAAGCCGTTGCGCCACCTCTCTGGTGGACTCAGGACTGAATCCAGGCAGTTGAGAAATCTCAAGAATTTTTTATGGGCAGTCTTCCATAGATACCCCATCTTTTGCTATCTGGTTGCCCTACATGGGCCTGCCTATCATGTGACGAATATGAAAAGGCCCCCTTAGTGTCCTGTTGGCACTAAGGGAGCATTAAGTGGAGAGAGCACTGAACTGAGTGGTGGTCTAATGAGGGTGCTGTTATATTATGGTAAAATGCTCTGTAAATTATTTATTAATTTCAGTAAATAATTTTATATTTGAAATTATTTTACCATAATTTTATATTATGGTAAAATGCTCTGTAAGGCCTGTAGTTTTAGCTTAAGTTGTAACTTATGTACTAATAGTTTACAGAGTTAGTTTTTTATAAGAAGAAGCTCTGTAGCGTCTAAGCTATGACTTCAGACATTTATAATTTGTTTTTATCTATAATGCCATGAAACCATATTTCTACACATTTTTGATGAAAATCAAATTATTGTGATGTTTAATCAAAATTTTTGTTGTAATGTTAATATGAAAAATACACTGTCTTCCAAAAAGAATTCTACCGCTTTGAATTATCGTAATTACATTAATTATTATCCGAGAATGTTGTATGGTAAAACATTGCAAAACTGTCAAAGTTTCACATTTGTCCATTACAATTTATCAATTTATTTATTTTGTAATGGGCAAATGTGAAACTCTGTGCGTGTGCACCTTGTGTCGTATGGCACACATCCAACCGATACTCAAATTCTTCCTCTACTTGCCACAGTACATCGCTTGTGACGCCTCTAAAGGCAGCCACGATTCTATGGCTCTTGCAAATTCATGTCATACAATGACAAGTGATTTCAACTTTGCAAACTGCAGAACACAGAATGCCTTACTCCATTGCAGAGTTGCCATATTTGTTTATGACACTTCCTATGGGTATTGTATGTCGCATGCTTCTTGGATAATAATTAACATAATTACAGTAATTTAAAATGGCAGCATTTGTTTTGAAGACTCTGTGTTTAAAATTTCTGATGAGTTAATGATAAAAATCATTTTATATTTTGTATAATCAAGTTTTAAACAATTGTTAATATAACTGAATGAAAAATAGAATAGAAACAAGAAGGGATTAAAAGCTGGAAACAAGAAATATGCCGCAGAGAGACAGAATAAAATGAGAATATGCAGTAACGAAGCTAATGATGAATTGGAATCTCACTTTGATGATTTAAAGCTTGATGAGAAAGGTATTTTAATGTCAGTTAAGACAGATTATTGAATGATACTTGACATGTAATTAATGAAATTTATTCTCTCATAGATGACGATTCTTCTTATCCCACTGTACCGTTTAACGTGGCAATGTGGGATCTGAATCATTGTGATCCAAAAAAATGCTCGGGACGTAAATTATCTAGACTCGGACTTATAAAAACTTTAAAACTAGGCCAGCGATTTAATGGAATTATTTTAACTCCATCAGCCAGCCAATGTGTTGCTCCAGATGACAAGTATATTCATTTTATTATTTTATAATCAGTAAACTAGAAAATTTATGTTATTTATATATTACAGAGAAATTATTGATAAATATGGAGTTGCAGTTGTCGATTGTTCTTGGGCCAGAATTGATGAAACACCATTTTCAAAAATGAAAGGGTCACATCCCAGACTGTTACCTTATCTAGTGGCTGCTAATCCGATTAATTACGGTCGACCGTGTCAATTATCTTGCGTTGAAGCATTGGCGGCAGTGTTTTATTTAATCGGTTCGTATTCTGACAAAAATAATTTTGTAATGTCTGAACATTTAATTACTTTTTATAATTATAGGTTATGATGATTTTGCACACATGTATTTAAAAAAATTTAAATGGGGTCATTCGTTTCTCGAACTCAACAAAGAGATTTTAGATAAGTGTCGGGAATGCCATACTAGTTTAGAAGTTGTACGAGTACAAGAACAACACTTAAATCTGTTGGAAGAGGAAGCTGCTGCTAAGAAAGGTGCATACAATTATTGCAAATTATATTTGGTACATTCAGAATGTTTGCAGATGGAATGAGAATGTCTGATTTTCTTTAAATATGAGTTCATTCCAGAAGGGAAAACCATGAACAAAGAATTGTACATCCAAATTCTTTGATGATTATGTGAAACAATGACAAAAATGGCCTCAAAACTGGGTTCTATAACATGATAATGCTCTGGCTCATCAATCTCTCCTTGTTTAGAGGTATCTGATGAAGCATTCCATCATTGGACCTTGTGTTGTCTGCCTCTTTCTCTGTATGGAATACACATACAAAATGTTGAAAATTTGTCAAATGTAGATGAGGTGATTGCCACTGTAAAAAGTGCACTTTAGAGGGTTGCAAATGAATGGTTCAAGGATATTTTAAAAAACGGTATGACTGCTTGATAAAGTGTGTTACTGTAGGAGAATATTTTAAGGGTGATTTTTGTCAAAATGTAGCTAGAGCCGATAAAAAAGGTGACAAAAATCTTTTCTGCAAACTTTTTGAACGTACCATATATATTGTTTCTATATATTTAATTAATTTCATTTATTCTTTTAGATGAGATTGACTTACCACCATTGGTAGAAAGCAGTACTGATGATGACGAAGATGATTAAAATGTTAATTATTTGTAATAAAGTTTGATGAAAAATCATTTATTTGGGTACTTTATATATATATATATATATATAAAAAGATGATGATAGATTAAAAAAATTGAATCTTAATAACAATCCATTCCTGGAAATTTCGTGTCTTCACAATTGATGATATCATCCAATAGAGATTCAAAATTATTTGTATAAAGATCTGTTGATTTTTCACTTTCTTCCAAGATTGATCGCAAATTTTCAGATTGTAGAATTTCTACAAAGTCTTTTACATCCATTTCTATGTCGGTACTATGCAAAATATCTACAACATCATTGACTTTTGAAATAGGTTTAATCAGATCACAAATTTGTTTGTCAGTTTCGATATCAAGAACACTTTCAATTATTCTAGATCTGCTTTCATCATTAATAGAAATACTCATGGAGTCGGATCCCAATTTTAGGTCATCTTTAGCTCTGCGTATAAAATTATTTAATCCAGACGATGATGTATCGGTATTTATAGACGTGAGGTGACCTATTAAGTCGAGAAGAATCTTAACTGCTACGTTTTGTACAGTTTTATCGTGATCTTCGATTGCACTTGTAAAAGAACGAGCAAAACCGCACTGACACAAATCCGTCAGCAATTTTTGATCGTTGTTATTTGACAAAGTTAAATTCTGGTTGAGAATAAATTCCCAACTTTTTAAGGCAGACATTTTCACTTCCCAATCTAAGTCCGTGGTAACTGCCAAATAAAGAGATTTATAGAAATATTGAGGCACATCTTTGCTTTCGATCCAATTAAAGATGGCTTTTGCGGCAGCTCGGTGTACAAAAGTGTCCGAGTCGCACAATAAAGCTCGACAGTAAATTAATAAAGCATTATCCTAAAAAATAAGAAAAGTGAGAATGTATATCATAAATAATTTTAAATATTTAATAATAATTAATACTAACCAAAGAAATCTTTTTATCTTCAAAGAGACGTTTCCATCCTTCGGCAGATAAGATAAAATAGGAAACTGTTTGAATGGCTGTTGCTCTGATGTAACCTTCGTAAACTTCGGAATTTGCAATGTCCCATATAATGGTATGAAAGGACTGCTTACAGAACCAAGGGATAATGTCTGAAATAAAAACATTTATAAGTGTTTCTATTATTTACTTGCAAGGATAATACTGTAAACATTCTCATTGCATCACAAGAAGCAATTTTAAGCATGTACTTACATTGCCAAGCCAAATTTTGCAAATAAAATTTTTTGTTTTATCACCTTATAAAATAATTGCTTACTAATGCCGAATGGTCTGCTGTATTATCAGACTATAATAAGGCTAAATTAATAATTAGATATAAAGTAATTGGCTAGAAGTAGGTGGTTAGGCTGCCACCTTGTGAATATTAGTGAGGTTGAGGCCGAAGTTTTAAACGCGAAAACGTGTATGTCGGATGTTCAGCGCTGCTTTGCTGTAAGCCTAGAAGTTTGACAATGATGTTTGGATAGTCAGTGGAATCATGCTCGACATTCCAAACACCATTGTCAAACTTCTAGGCTTATAGAAAAGTGGCGCTGAATGTCTGACATACACGTTTTCGCATTTAAAACTTTGGCCTCAACTTCGCTATTTATAATAAAATTTCTGAAAGAAAATTGGCAAAGAGTGGAACATATGAATCTGCAACTCTTGCTTACCATAGAGATGTGTTGCCAATTATGCTACTTGAACCTCCATCTAATGCTTTAAGTAATGATGGCATTACTTAAAAATCAATTTATGGACTTATTGTTTATAATTGCTTACTGTAGATGCAATAAATTTTTTGCTGATATTTTAACTTATTCCATAAACTCATTAATATGTGAATTTATACATTTGCTATCAAAGAATCAACAATTTATTTTGATGGTTGGATGACTTGGGATTGAATCTAGGCAGAGAACTGTTAGAGAAAGGAAGAGATCATACATATATAATCTTTTCCTGTTTCTAACAGTTATGATTATAATGTTGACTGCTTGTAAAGTGGCAACACTTAGTGAGACCCTTAGAACATAAAGAGGTAAAAGAAACAATAGAACTACTGTAGTTTTCAGAAGTGTGTGCTACTATCAATGAATAGACACTAGTAGTAGTCTTCTAGATATACAGGATATACAGGTATCCTTTGTATAGCATGATATTTACGTTCCAAAAAGCTATGTTATGTTATGCAAATCTGTGCTATACAAAACAAAAGACTAGTGCAAAACATAGGTTTAGGATCCAACAGTTAAGAAAAATATAATATTCTTTTTTATTACTAAGAGAAATATGTTTATTAAAGAAATCAATAATTTATTTCTAGTCAATAATTAACTAACAATCACAATTAAAAGTCCTGTATTACACATGAATATTAATTTTAGTTAAACCAAGGGTTTTCTTTTTACAAACTATCATCATCATCTGAGCTTTTTTGTCAATCTTGATCAGAAATATCAGCAACATACTCATTTTTTAAATAATTTTTATCATAAATATTTTTCATGGATGACAAAAATACCAGTATGTTATTAATTGAAAATTTGTTCTAGCAGATTATGTTTATTCAGTCAAGTACCAAGCAATTTTTTTTTTTCCAGAATTTGATTTTCAGAAAACTGAATTGTTCGAGTCGGGAACAGTTTGGGTATCTAGATAACACTGTATTTTGTTTGTCATTTTTATGAATGTTTACTTACCTATGGTTAAAAAAAAGCTTAACAACACTTACCTAAAAATATTTAAATAAACTTTACTAAATACAAAGATTAATCTATAGAAACAAAACACAGTGACAATCTTAAAGGCTAAAGTCTGAAAGCATTGACAACAACACCTGGTTCATAGAAAAGGTAGGATAAGGAAGAAAAACATTTTACTATTAGTTTTCATTAAAGTACACAAGACAAAAGGCACAAAACAAATTGAAATTTCAATATTCTAAAATCTGGACAAATATGAGACAATGCGCATACTCACTTCAATAAAAAAAATATTGAGTAATAGCGTTTGTACTTAAAAATTGTGAAATATATGGAGGAATTTTCAAACCATGTATGAGAAATACCTGTAGAATAGTTACATGTAGTTATATGTCAGAATACAGTAGTGTACTTAAAGATAGTGTTTCATTATTGTCCCAACAAGAACTCCAAGAATATTAGAAGAGATCAGGGCCTGTCCCTCACCACCTGGTCATTTATATTACAGGTTTGGTCAAATCCAAGATACAGTACATATGATTAAAAAAACTCTGTTATGCCCACAGGACAGAAAATTATCAAGATCCTTTATTAGAATCCTTTTTTTGTTTAGATCTATCATAAAGTATATCATAATAATCTAAATATCAGGAAACTTATGAAAACTCAAATAAGAAGATTTTACCCTCAAACTTATGTAGTTTAAAACTTCTGTAAGATCTATTTGTTCAGATATATGAATAACATATGTTTGATAATGTTGGTCAATACTCCAAGTTTCATGTGCATTAGTTTGAAAGAGCTGCTGCTGCAAAGTCCAGATCACTGGATTAGCTGGTGTGCCCCCATTTCTTGGCACATTCAATCATCTCTTTGACTTTTTTCTTTGTGGATGTAACAATTGTTTTTATGCTACTGAAGTACTAGACACAAGAACTCCCATTAACAGTGTGACACCTAACATGACGGTTCAGATGTGGGCCAAAATCAAGTAAAGACCAGATATATGTGTCACATCAGGAGCACATGTGGAAATGTACTACCAGTTTAATATAATAACTAACTTTTTCAGATGTTTTTTTATTATTATTGTCTACAATACTATAATCACATTTCTTTTCCCAAAATTAATCCACAAAACTAGGGAGGATCAAGAGCAAACAGATTATATATAAAAGTTATTTAATTAAAATCTTTTAAAATTATTTTCTGTTTGTATTAGATTTAATTTTCAAAGATTGAATCAAATTTTATTCCATGTGCTTTTTATTAACCAAATTTAATCTGTTGTGTCTTGAGAATAAATCATAAATTTTCAAAAAGAAAAATGTTTAAAATAATTAAATTACAGTTTGTTTTTAATTAATCCATTAGTTAAACTTTTCTTGTAAGTAATAAAATTATAAAATGTTCTTTTAAAACATTACTCTTTTGTAAACCCTTTCTCTTTAACTCTTTATGCTCTGAAAATGTTTTCTAAGTACCTGAAGATGAAATTGCTTTTACCCCTGAGGCTCAAGGAAAATTTGTATAATAAAACCAGTTAAATAACTTTTCTTTCAGCTGATTTTGTCTTGAACAGATTGAGTCAATTTTGGTCAATCTCATGTTTAAAGAGTTAATTAATGAGCAATTATATGAGCAAGATCTTGATGCTTAATGTTCTAGATTTTAGTTGTGTTATACTTTTGCTGTTAACAAGTGAAACATGCTGGTCATCTATCTAACTGTTCTACAGAAAATTTTTAAATTGAAATAACACGACTTCCAGTCAAAACCAGAAGTTTGGATATACAGTAGTTAATCGGGACTTCTGGCTCCTAAGCTTTCCATTTCTGGTCTTGACTTTCATCTATCTAACTCCATTCTTGAGATTAAGGAAAGACAGACAGATGGATCACAGTGGAAATTTATAGACTTGCAATTTTAAAATTGCAGCCCAATAACCTTCCAAATATTAAATTATCAGTTCTATGTTATCTCAAGTCAAATAAATTAACAGTTTATCTAGTTAATAACTAATTACAGGTATACCTCACCTTACGTCGGTAATTGGTTCCAGGAGAGGCGACGTAAGTCGGAATTACTTGTCTCTGAATCTACTTGTCACTAGGCTAAACCATAAATTACTATTCCCAGTTCTGTATTTATTTATTAATGCATTTTGAATAATATATGGTTAATAAAACTCTATTTTAAGCTTACAAATAAATTTGTTTTTAATACAGTACAGAAAAAAGTAATCTAAATTTACGAATGCATGTACTGTACTGTAAATACAGTACATACTTGTAAATGTATATATTTTAATATGATTTTATGTGCTTTAAACGTTTTTCTAGTGATATTACGACTTCAATATTTGTGGCGGACAGACGTTAAGTCGAATAAAATGACTTAAACTTGATTTTTATTTTTGATACTTTTTTGACAAACGACGTATAATCGGGAACGACGTAACTCAAAACTACGTAAGTCGAGGTATACCTGTATTGTAATTCAGTTGTCCATTGACTTAACAAGCAAAAGTGATATGTTTTTCATGTATATTATAATAATATAATTTTGTTAAAGAAATTACACTATTATTTGCATGTAATAATAAGAATTCTTAAAATTTTTACCTTCGTGTGAAAAAAATATATCATTAATTAAACACAGAGTGCTGTCTATTACTTCCCAGTTCGGATCGAGCAATCGTTTTGTTAAAACATTTCTGAAAGCATCCAAAGGAGGAAATTTTCCCCATTCTTCATCTTGCTGTACACACAATTTTCCCCACAAACAAAGAAGTTTCCCTAAAAGTTTAGTGCACTTATCAATTACCTAAAAAAATACTTTATCAATATTCATTTTAAAATGTTATGTTAAAATTATATAATGATTTTTAAGATGCACTCACCGGCGAAACTGTGTTTGGACTTTCCAATAAATTAATGACGGCCGTTGTTAATCTAGATATGTCGAGTTTTATGTATTCGCTATCTAAAATGAAAATTTTGAAATCATTTCAGGATTACAAGATATAATAAAAATATATTTTTCATAAGATACATTACAAATTTACCGTAAAGTTCAAAGTTATCTAAGAAGAATGTAAGTAATGCAACTTGTAATCTTTGACAGTTGAACGGATAACCTTGCAACGTAGATCTGACTGAACATTCTGTTGTAAGCGAAAGCAAGCTTTGCAACTGTAGACAAATTTCTTGTTTTTGCTTGAAAATAAAATTAATTTTAATAATATTATGTATGCAAGTACATTAAGAAAAATCTGGAGCAACATACCTGACAGCTTAACTTCTTGGCAATTTTAGAAATAGAAGATATGTTTAAATTAATAATTTTAATAGTTGAATTTTTGTTATTTAGAGTCGATTCTAAGCAGGATAGAATGTAAGGAGGCACGTCTCCCGTGTCTGTTAAGTAGGATAAAGGAGATAAGAAAATATCCATTATCTCTTTAGACAAAGTTTCGTTTGATTGATTCCTGTAAGAAAGATTAGACTGTTTGTATAATTAAGTATTATTTTAAAATCTTTAATTACGAAGGAATTTAAATGGTTGATTCATAAATAGATTCATTAAATGGAATTCCTAGATTGAATTGATAAGATAAGGCAAGGCAACATGAGCAAAGAGAGAGAGGAGCAATCCATCAAGGAGAAGTGTCTTCCAGAAGGACTTTCTATGGGAAACTGGTTCCTATTTAGGTGTTACACATGCAAAGAAAACCTAGAAGATTCCACATGGCCAGATGCAAATGTGCAGACAACTTTTCACCACAGCATGCAATTCAACTTTTATGCAAAACTCAAGTGAGAAACCATTTTACATGCTCGTTAGTGAACTGATACATCATCTAGTAATTCCACACTAAATTAGATATTCATTAGATATCACTCATGGGGAATTATGAAATGAGTTCATAATTCCCCATGCAGATTATACCATTTTTGCAGGTTGTTTAATGACTACATATTGTATATTGTTAAGCAAATATCAGAGTTTACTTAGACAAACCTGTAAAGCAGTGATTCTCAAAGTGGGGGTTGCGACCCCCAGGTGGGTCGTGAAAAATATTTGGGGGGGTCGCAGAAAAATTGATGACAGATCAATTNCATACTTGTAAATGTATATATTTTAATATGATTTTATGTGCTTTAAACGTTTTTCTAGTGATATTACGACTTCAATATTTGTGGCGGACAGACGTTAAGTCGAATAAAATGACTTAAACTTGATTTTTATTTTTGATACTTTTTTGACAAACGACGTATAATCGGGAACGACGTAACTCAAAACTACGTAAGTCGAGGTATACCTGTATTGTAATTCAGTTGTCCATTGACTTAACAAGCAAAAGTGATATGTTTTTCATGTATATTATAATAATATAATTTTGTTAAAGAAATTACACTATTATTTGCATGTAATAATAAGAATTCTTAAAATTTTTACCTTCGTGTGAAAAAAATATATCATTAATTAAACACAGAGTGCTGTCTATTACTTCCCAGTTCGGATCGAGCAATCGTTTTGTTAAAACATTTCTGAAAGCATCCAAAGGAGGAAATTTTCCCCATTCTTCATCTTGCTGTACACACAATTTTCCCCACAAACAAAGAAGTTTCCCTAAAAGTTTAGTGCACTTATCAATTACCTAAAAAAATACTTTATCAATATTCATTTTAAAATGTTATGTTAAAATTATATAATGATTTTTAAGATGCACTCACCGGCGAAACTGTGTTTGGACTTTCCAATAAATTAATGACGGCCGTTGTTAATCTAGATATGTCGAGTTTTATGTATTCGCTATCTAAAATGAAAATTTTGAAATCATTTCAGGATTACAAGATATAATAAAAATATATTTTTCATAAGATACATTACAAATTTACCGTAAAGTTCAAAGTTATCTAAGAAGAATGTAAGTAATGCAACTTGTAATCTTTGACAGTTGAACGGATAACCTTGCAACGTAGATCTGACTGAACATTCTGTTGTAAGCGAAAGCAAGCTTTGCAACTGTAGACAAATTTCTTGTTTTTGCTTGAAAATAAAATTAATTTTAATAATATTATGTATGCAAGTACATTAAGAAAAATCTGGAGCAACATACCTGACAGCTTAACTTCTTGGCAATTTTAGAAATAGAAGATATGTTTAAATTAATAATTTTAATAGTTGAATTTTTGTTATTTAGAGTCGATTCTAAGCAGGATAGAATGTAAGGAGGCACGTCTCCCGTGTCTGTTAAGTAGGATAAAGGAGATAAGAAAATATCCATTATCTCTTTAGACAAAGTTTCGTTTGATTGATTCCTGTAAGAAAGATTAGACTGTTTGTATAATTAAGTATTATTTTAAAATCTTTAATTACGAAGGAATTTAAATGGTTGATTCATAAATAGATTCATTAAATGGAATTCCTAGATTGAATTGATAAGATAAGGCAAGGCAACATGAGCAAAGAGAGAGAGGAGCAATCCATCAAGGAGAAGTGTCTTCCAGAAGGACTTTCTATGGGAAACTGGTTCCTATTTAGGTGTTACACATGCAAAGAAAACCTAGAAGATTCCACATGGCCAGATGCAAATGTGCAGACAACTTTTCACCACAGCATGCAATTCAACTTTTATGCAAAACTCAAGTGAGAAACCATTTTACATGCTCGTTAGTGAACTGATACATCATCTAGTAATTCCACACTAAATTAGATATTCATTAGATATCACTCATGGGGAATTATGAAATGAGTTCATAATTCCCCATGCAGATTATACCATTTTTGCAGGTTGTTTAATGACTACATATTGTATATTGTTAAGCAAATATCAGAGTTTACTTAGACAAACCTGTAAAGCAGTGATTCTCAAAGTGGGGGTTGCGACCCCCAGGTGGGTCGTGAAAAATATTTGGGGGGGTCGCAGAAAAATTGATGACAGATCAATTTTTTTTTTCAAATATTTTATAAATTTACTATAGATTCATGTTTAGAAATAGAAATCAAAAATATATAAAATAATTTTTACTTAATATAAACAATAAAATACAATATGAATATTTTAATATGATCCTGAATATAACTAAATTAATCCCACCTTTGGGATGTTTTTCTACACATACTCATTATGTTAGCGGTGATATATGAAGCTTATCCCAAATGGTAAGATGGGATTTTGGGTGCTTACAAAGCTTGCTCAGCAGTCCAGTTCTATTTGTAAATGTAAACAAATACATCACTCAATCTTTGCTTCAGGGGGTCCTTTGAAATTCTTAAGTGCAAAAGGGGGGTCGCGGACCAAAAACTTTGAGAAACACTGCTGTAAAGTATAGTCTACTACTCATGTAAACTGTATGTAGCACATTGATAAATATTTATATATCTATATATATTTATTGTATATTTATAAACAACTTCACTTGAATAAACATCCTTAGTTGAATTTCAAAATCAACTAAGGAATAATAAGTGAAAATTAAAATCAAATAAATGTTAATTGAGTGAAGCTCATTCCTTTATTTAAATCTAATGACATTTGAGTGTAAACTCCTCTGAAACTGCTTGACTGATCTCAACCAAATTTGGTATGGACATAGCGTCCATGTCAACGAATGTCATTAGCTATTTGGAATCCTGATAAGAGAAACTGCCATAGACATAAGATGGGATTTTGGGTGCTTACAAAGCTTGCTCAGCAGTCCAGTTCTATTTGTAAATGTAAACAAATACATCACTCAATCTTTGCTTGCCATTCCTTGAGTTTTAAATAATTCAACATAACAATTAAGTTCAATTCAAACACAAATTGTTTATCGTATTTATACAGACACTTGGCAAATCACAGGCTTAACTGGGGAGAAAAAAAGGGGGAGGAAAGGTCAGCGAAATACATTTGTTTGAAAGACTAGTATGTAAATTTTAATTGTAAATCAATTTAAACATGATTTTAAGTGTATGGAAGAAATTTTAATATTGTTTAAACTCATCAAAAAGGTATGTTTTTAAGATAACATGACCTTATATATTTGTTTGTTTAAACTGTTGTAACTTGTGAATTTTTATTTTAGTTGGCTGAAGAGGGGCAAGAAATGCCCGAAACGTGTATAAACGAAAGAAACACGTATCAACTGAATAAAATTTAATTCTATGATTTGCCAAGTGTCTGTATAAATACGATAAATAATTTGTGTTTGAATTGAAATGTGACAATTAAGTCTAAACTCCAACTTAAATGTTTTATATTCCTTTGTATACAGTTAAACCTCAGATTTCAAACACCTCACTTTATGAACATTTCAAAAGCCACATTTGTCCCAGTTGCTGTACAATAACTCTGTTGCCAAACAAGCTACTCGGCAAGAGCTGACCACAAATTAGAGAAAGACAGACTGTCAACTCCATATACTCCCTGTGTCAAAGAAAGTCAGTGGGTCCAACCAATCAACGACAGGATTACTGATTCAGAAATTAGTGGCACTGAGATCGCCTCATGTCATGATATGGAAGCTCAGTTTAACTATATACGAATATATATGAATTTGGACCGAAAGTCATGTTAATTCAATTCAAAATTTTCCCCAGAACGGTGTTAGATAGATAATTGGCATGATTCTATTGGTAACAAGAAAAGTATGATGTAGAGAACCACTAAAAGAATTGAGAATGTTGCGATGAAAAGTTGCAGCCCGGCATTGTGACGATGTCACAATAGACAATTGTTCATTAGAACTAGTTTGGTTTATTTGGTTACAGCAATGCGACACATGAGCGATCTGTCGAGAGGATGCATTCCAGGAAGACTTTTATAGGAAGCTGGACCCTATTTTGGTGTTACTAACATGAAGAAAACCCAGAAAACTCTTATGTGGCCAGCCCATTGGCCATGCCCAAACCCATGACTAACTACCAGTGTTTGGTGATCTTATCCACTCTGCTACTTGAGGGCACTTTTTAGAATTCAGAAACGAAAAAACCTGAGTTGTTAGATGTGGAAAATTAAATACTTATAGACTTACTATAAACTTTCCACAGGGTAACACTTGATTCCATGCAGGTAAGTGCTGTATCATTGTCACAATAATTAAGTGAATATAATATATATTTTTTAAAATTATATCCTTTTTTGTAAGAATTAAATTTAGTGTATTATTTCCTTAAATTTTTTGCCAATAGATGGCTCTACATGTAAATCAGCAAACCAAATGTAGATTGAAATTAACTGATTTACAGAAATCCAATAGATATTTTGGAGTGGAATGTACAACATTAACTAAGTTAGGGATATATAAATGTAACTGTCGAGTTTCATAACAGTTGGTCGAATGGCCTAGGAATGTATAGCAAACAAACAAACAAATATCCTCATTTATATATAGATAATATTAATATTTAATTTAATACTAGGTAGCCAATTAATTAAAATTAAAAAAATAAAATAATAATAAAAGCTCTGGCTTTACACCAAAACTGAAACTAAAATTTAAATCAAAGCAATTGAAACATAATATTTCGGAAAGTGTGGGTAAAGTACTTATTAGAGAGGTTGAGGCGCACGTTTTAAACGTGTACGTGTGACGTTCGGCGCCGCTTTCCCATAAGCCTAAAAGTTTGACAATGGTGTTTGGATAGTCGGTGGAATCACGCTCGACATTCCAAACACCATCGTCAAACTTTTAGGCTTACGGGAAAGCGGCGCCGAACGTCACACGTACACGTTTACACGTTTAAAACGTGCGCCTCAACCTCTCTATTGTCTATCTTGATTGATTTGGTTATATTTCATCCAGGCAGAGTCAAGTCTCTATAGCACTTATTTGTAAAGTGATGGTTTGAATTTCAATTTACAGTGACAGAACATACTAGGTAGCCTAACAGTTCAATTAATGTTAACTCGCTTATAATTAAAACTTAAAAACAATTTTTAAAAGCAGGCAAATTTATAAAACAAAAATTAATGAAATTACTAAAACACAAAATAAATCTAAATTTGATTATTTATTGTGCAAAACAACACTAAAACAATTTCTATAGCCATGTCGCAAACATGGGCGTAGCCAGAGTTTTGTTGTGGGGGGGACCCAGTAGAGTCCAACCTAACACAAAATTGAATTATTTCAAATTATTCATAACATTGGGCACAGTGGACCTTTTTTTTTTTTTATTAGTATTCAAAATTTTTAGCTTTAAGTTTTTTGTTGTTTCCAAATCGGCTTAACACTTTTTCGGCTGTGATTTTCTGAAGGGGGCACCAGGTTCACTGGGGAGGGCCGTGCCCACCCAGGCTCCTCCCTCGCTACGCCCATGGTCGCAAAAGGAAAAAAAAAGCTGCAATTAATTTAAAAAATTGTAATTAAGGGTTTAGTTAATTTTGCCGGCAAAATTAAATAAATAATTACTAAAAATAATTATAAAAATAAAACTAAATAAATTAAACGAAAAATTAATTAAAACTAAAAATAATAAAATTAAAATGCTGGTCATTACACCAAAATCAAAACCAAAACCAAAATTAAAATCAGAACTAATTAAAATATAAAAGTTGTTCTATTTTAAAATTTACAGTATTTGTGTGCATTTTTGCTTTTAATGTGTATATGTTACTGTGAAAGACCGAAATTAGAGAATGTCGATATTCTCTGGTGAATGTCGACACATATAAAACACATTGGTGAATATTTGGATATATTAATATATATTCAAACAATCGCCAGTGTATGTCGACAAGCACAGATAAGCTTTGGTGGAGGTTGAAACGACATCCGAGAAGCCAATGTGGACAGAGAGGCGACAGTTTGTCGCCAAATTCTTCGCTATTTCCTTCTGCTCAAATTGGTGATACCGTTCGAATCCAAGAAATGTACAGCCACAGTCCACGATGTCGACCGTGGCTGTACAGATGCCCGAAATGTGTTGCTAGTTGTTGTTGAAATAGAAGACTCCGACTTTTATAAATTAGCAAACAAAAATGGTACCCTCAAGCAACTTTATACCTGTAATCAGTTCGTAATTTGTAAAAAAAAGTTACTTTCCATAGATGAGATTTCTTCTCAAGAAATATCGCTGAGAGAAACAGCTGCAGCTAATTCTAGAAGTGGAGGGCAAGGCTATACACGCTGTCATTGCAAAAAAGAAGTGTTCCACAAATAAATGCAGCTGTAAAAGCAAGGAACTCTTGTGAATTCAAAGTGTCATAACAGTTTAAGTTGTTGCACTAAATAAGAATGTATAACGTTAATCACATAATTTATGTGTAAGTTTACTATTATGTATTATTTTTCTTTTCTGATTAAAAATGTACTGTTTGTTTTAATTTCAACAGTTCATTTACATGTGCTGTTACTTAAGTTTTCTCCTATTTTGACATATTAAAATGTTGCATTTTTGTCTTAACGTAATAAACATATTTTTGTTGAACATTCACCATTAGTGTATGCTGAATGTTAACATTTGCAAGTGTAAGTGAGAAATAGTGATATTTAGCAAATATTTCGTACATACATGAAACGACTGTGTGAATGCTGACATTCACCGGAGAATGTTGACATTCGCCAGATATCGTTCATTCACAGTAACATATATATTAAAACAAATTAATCCATTTTGTATTGTTTCTTATGTGAAAATTTCTTTTGGTTTTTGAACAAGCTTTAGGAATAAATTAAGTTTGAAAACAAGGTTTGATTGTATTTGTAAACATTGCTGGCTAGCAGCACTGAACAAGCTCAAAAGCTATTACATATGAACTGAATTAAGTGGTTCCAAAGCAAAGTTTCAAAGGAGTAAATGTTTCCAAAATCAGATATTGTTACTTGTATTTTGAAACACATTAAATAAACTAGATTTCAGCATAAATCTTGTTCAAACCAATTATGTTCTGTCATTTATTATATTATCAAATATATCTAATGCAATAAATAAATAATATATACCTAACACATATACGTGTAATTTTAATTAAAGCATCTCTATTTGATGATGTCTAGAGATATATTTAGCAGTCCAAATGCAATCAAATCTGGCTTGGTGGCTTTCAGGCCATGCAAAGACAACTCCATGAAAACAGATTAGTACCCATAACTCACTATAATGTCATTTTTAATGCTATCAGTAACAAACATTTTATAGCACAAGACACTTGTGTAATAAACAGTAGAAACCTAAGTGATGCAGAGAATACTGCTCAATGCAATCCTCATTCTGAAAGTATAAAACCTGAACAGTGAGTTCAACAGCCAATTGTAATTGAATCGTTACGGTGCTTCTCACATGCAGCATGATACTGTCTTCTGAGGCTGTCAAGTTTACAACATGTCCTCAATAAACCATGCATTTTAAAAGTCCCTACACCAAAAGTAATGTGGATTAAGATCTGGAGAATGAAGTGAATAGGTGGTAGGAAATGTATGACTAATCACTCTGTTATTGGTAAAATGTTGCAGAAATTGCCATATACATGGTATTCAATATGTGAGGGCATCTTGCATGAAGTGATTCAAAGTATTATTGCAGTTGCAGTTGGGTATAACAAAAGTGTTAAGCACCTCTTGGTATCAATGGGCTGTCATAGAACATGTCACATGAACAAGTTTCTTTGAAGAAAAATGACTTAAAAATAAACATGGTTATGAATCCCTACCAGACTATTACTTTAGGCGAGTGCAGTGAAATCTGCTGGAAAACACAAGGGTTTTCTGTGAATCAAGTGACAGTTATAAATGTTTCACTAAGGTATATATGCCTTGTCACTCCACAAGATCTTCCATGGTCAAACACACTCATATCCATTCTCATAAAGGAGATCAATGCAAAGGTCAATTGGACTTCCCTATCAGAGTCAAACAATTATAGTTATAGCTGATCTTATAAGGATAACAATACACCAACTTTCTCAGGACATTCTATACCACAGGTTCTCAAACTTATTTCGACCACCGCCCACTTTGAGATAAAAAAAAATCTAGTATAATGTCATGACAGTTCGATGACATGTAATGTCATCGAACGAACTGCCATGACATTACATGTGCACTACTGGAATGTGTAGCATTAGTCATTGAGTATTCAACAACAGCTAGGATAACATCTAAAACAACTTGTGAAGTGATCATTCTCCTGAGAGCTTGTGAAGTTGATGATCTTTGACATAAATTCTTATGACAGCAAAATTCCTGAAATGTAATCATAGCATTGTTGTTGTTTACATAAAATAGCTTTACAAGAAACATGAGTTCAACCAAGGTGATGAGAATGACATACAGCTGGACCACTTTTATACCCAGAACAAGGCTGCAAAACAAGAAACAAGAGCTTTTTCATTGCTTACAGTGCCAAAAATGGTAAGTTTTGGAACTAATGTGTTTTTAAGAAATGTCTTCTAAATAATGTTCTAAAACGTCACCATACAAGGTTTAGTTGTATTAGGATTGCTAAATATCTCCTTAATCATTGAATATGGGTTCTTTACAATCACCTGGTATATATATATATGTTAGGCTCAAAAACCGAAAATGCTCACCGAGTGAAAAAAAAACGACCACAATACGTTTTGGCTAATTCAAAACAACAACAAAGAGAAATTCGCATTGTGGCTTTCATGATATTTGACCACCATGCGTTGTGGTGATTAAGAAAAGCCATAATGCATTTCTGAATGTTAGCTGATGCAACCACGATATGATGGACAGGTTGAAATTGGTTTGAATGTTTTAGTTAGGGTGCCTGATATTGATCGGGGATGTGCGTGCAGCTCCCAGAAATGTTTTAGCTGTTATGAGCATTAATCTACCAGGTCTCTCAGTTAGGAAACAAAAAAGGTTTTCCTGATCAACTTTATGCTTGTAATGAATTTACAATTTCTGACAGTTACTTCATTAACATTCAGGACGTACCCTGAACTTCATTAACACTTCGCTCAGCATCCATGTTAACATCTGGAAGTAAGCAAGGGTTTATAATGTGTCACTGTAAAAGATACTGTATTGATAAAAAACGCAAATGTCACAGAACATAAAATGCAACTCAAAATATCATGGTAATAATTCTTGTAAAAATAAATCACTCTGCAACATTCTTGATTCTCATAAAAAAGACTGATTTAATAAAAGTTCCTGACAAAGTAATTATTTTTAGTAAATTAATTGTTTGAAAATGTTGACATCTCAGGCACCGCAATAGATTTTCATGAATGATTAAATGTTGTCGAAAAGTAACCAAGTTACATTTCTGTATGTGGTGAATAATTTTCTTACCTGCTTATATAAGATAATTGAAGATATATAAGTCATAATGAAAAAGAAAGTTTTATTTTCTTATCACCACCTCGTTATTAGTTAACATCCAGAACTTGTGGTGGCTTTTAACCATAATAAATCCGTCACACAGTGGTTTTTAACTTTAGCAGCTGATTTTTATGTCATCATATAGAGTACATTGAGCACCTACTAGTACATGTAGTTGACCTTTAGCACTTTTAAGCAAAAACAAAAAAATCAAATGTGTATTTTTCTCCATACATTTATTTCTTTGAAATTTTTTTAAATATGAAAATTAAATTTATAGGAAAACTTGTAGAATTAAAAATTGTAAACAAAAATGTTTTGAGGCTAGAACTCATATTTTAAAGTTACAAACCACTGTGCGTTGTATCACCCTCTATCATGGTTGCATCAACTAAGTTCAGAACATGTTATGGCTTTTCTTAATCACCACAATGTATAGTGGTCAAATATCATGAAAGCCACGATGCAAATTTCGCTTTGTGGTCATTTTTTTCGCTCAGTGAGCATTTTCAGTCTTTGAGCCTAACATATACATACATTAGCTACCTTAAATTAAATTATCTATCATTAGATAAATTGTTAATAAATGAGAAATGCATACCGAATGATAGACAGAGATAGGAAATGTAGAATAGCATGTATATGTTTAACATCAATTAACTTCTTAACCAATTCTTCAATGATACACTGGTCTTGCCTAAATAAAATGCAATGATAAGTCAAATACATTCAATGTATACGGCAATAGAAAAAACTTGCTATAACTTACCATGGGGAAACAAAAATAGATAATAATTCCAACAACTTGTTTATATAAATTTCATTCATTTTATTGCTTCTTAAATTCCTGTTTATAATATCTATTACCTTTGGAACAGGGATCAAAGTTTTATTATTTGGTTGCAATTCTGAAAATATTCTAAATACTTCAACAGTAGAATCAATCAACTTTCTTGATCTATCAAGCTTTAGTGATATAGAAGAATCTTGCAGATAATTAAATAATTCTAACAAAGTATCTTCAAAAATCTTTAGAAAATTATCTTTGTTAATAGCATTACATTTGGAAGCATTTAGAAGTGTAGATAGTTGTATTGCTATTAAATTAGCAGCAGTTCTTTGCACATATAAACTATCTTCACCTAAACAGCACATACCAAAATCTATAGCACCTAAATTAAATTAAAGTACAATCCTTTTTAATTCATCTTAATTATTTGTATTAATGTTTAATTTAAGCAATTAAAGCTTACCATTACTATGAAGCCATAGAATATATTGTTCTTTTGCTGCTAATATGCTGAGAAATTCCAATACCGACACTTTTACCGAAAAATTCATCACTTGATAATTTTTTTCTTCAAATATATTACTTATCAGACACAGGAGTTTCTTTTCATTCCTTTCTAATGATGATAGAATATCATTATGATTATGACACACAGCCAACAGTTTTAACAAGAAGGAAACTGTTGTGCAGTTTATATCAGATAGTTCTCTGTTTAAAGCTTTCTCTAGATATTTTTCTAGTTCTGTCCTTCTAAGCATTTCAGTAACAAAATTTCCTGCAAAAATAATATAAACTAATATTAATATGATTCAGATTTCAATGGCACTCCACTTACAATCATCTTGTTTTAATAATAATAAATCTTATCAAATAAATTATGCTTCCATTACATAAATTTTGGTAAAATTGAAATTCTGAATGAAGCTGTATATCATACTTATAGGAGTAAAAGAAATCAAAGAAACTGATGGTCTACATGTAATCCTTCAAAAGATATAGCTCCTAAAAACTGGCCTATCTGGAATTTTGAAGACCCTCAACAATGGGATAAAATTTAAAAATGAAAAAATCTGGAACTATTTCTCAAAACAATGCTAAAAATCAATTTTTGCACTTTATTAGAGATGGCTAAGAACTGATAAAACATGAGAAATGCCATTACACTGACTACTTTTGGGGTATAGCAGTGTACTATAGTATGTATACTATATACTACACTGCTATATCTCATTAAAGATTACATGTAGATCATTGATTCCTCCTTAGACTATTGACTCATATGCCTTACTCCTATAGGCATGATCTACTGTTTTGATAAGGTTCCAACTTCCTCATTCAGAACTGCAATTTTGCCTAAATTTACATTATGATAATCCAAACTTTTGCATTTTTTGTACTCAGAGTAATACATTATATTTCAAATAGGCAACTTATCTCTTTTAATAGAATTACAATTTACTTGTGATCAAAGCAATCCATGTCTTTTGTCACAAATAGTAGTAGCTTGCTTCAATCATAAACAAAGTTTTATTCCTTTAATGTCAAGAATTCTCTATGAATCTTTCCTCATTTATCTAAGAGATAAGTTAACTATTTGTATATATTCATATATAGAACTGTTTAGATCAACTGTAGGATGAATGAATTGGAACATGTTGAATTCATAATTCAAAATACCAGTTACACTATTCATTTATTTCTTACAATCAGGCAATGTCTCTTTAACTTCATACACTATACAGTGTGACCTTAAAATAATTGTGCATGCTAGAAGTTATCTGTATTCTATCTTCCATTTCTTTATATTTCTCTAGACACCAACATTATATTGACTGTTAAAGTCATTAAAATGATCCTATAGCTTCAGTTAAGTCTTAAATTACTAGGTAGCATTAAGAAATTTTCTTCCATAATATCCCTGCATTTTTTTATGCAGCGAGAGCATAGCAAAATGACGTCATGAGCAGTGTTGGCCAATTAGAAACCAGTTTCAGTCTGTTCGCTATAAAGTGCTTCTCGAGCACTGCATAAAGAAACGCAGGGTATCACAGAGTGAATTGTTACACATTATTAAGTTGTGATTTTGAGAAGACTGCAGTATATAAAATCTATCGATTGGAAGTCAATTTTATATACTGAAAGTCATCTGCCAAACTTGTCCATTAAGATATTTTTCAAAGATTCAATGCTCAAATCTTATACACAAAGGTCTTGTAGCCATTCTGCAGATTTATTATTATATCCCATCTTAATATTGGAGTTTTATATAATTAAAACTTAATCATTTTGAGATTATATTATTGAACAGATAATGCTCATTTTATTTGTATTAAATTAAACTTTAATATGAGAAATATTTAGATGTAAGATGAAACGTGTCCAGAAACAAAAATATAAGTTTTAATTTAAGTGAAAGACTTGTTCATGAAGATAACAAAAGAATAACAATGGAAAGCATGGTAAAATTGCAGTTCTGAATGAAGGGTTTAGATTGGTTTTTGATTTCGGGGAGAGATATATTTTAAAAAGGATCACATGTACACAATCGGTTCCTTTAGCATTTTACTCGTACGGGCGTTGTCTACAGCGCTGATAAATCCCAACCGCCTCATTCAGAGCCGAATTTGTACCCTTTGGAGTGAAGAAATGATCTTTGAATTTTGTTTAAATGTGTTGAGTTTTGATTAACCAATAAAGTAATTCTACCAGATTTTTCATTTTCTTCTTTGACAAAAGTAATTAACTTCTCCAATAACGAATCGTCAATATCATCTTTTAATTTTCCAAAAGAAATCAACTTAAAAACGTGATTAAGTTTATTAAAGATCGTTTCCGACTTCGTATCATCCATTAAAATGAACTAGCTAAATACAGTAACTATTAAAATAGAATAACAACTAGTTATACAAATCCTAACGTGACACTTTAAACAATTACGGAGGTCGCCATTTTGGTTTAACCTCGTTCACACATACTTAAATATTTGGGGTTTGTTTGTTTTGGGTTTTTTTTGTAAATTTTATTCAGTTTTCTAATCGTTAAAATATTTAACAATTAGAATTCTTACGTGTTTAAAAAATTTTAAAAATTAATTCCATTTTATATAAAATATATATGCAAAATATATGTTTTTATTCAAGTGTCTAGGTAGAGGGAGCTTTACTGCTTCTTTACACTCAAGGTCTATACTGTATAAACACAGACTACAATAAAAACAGCATGCTCGTCGGAGAAAAAGCCGATTCACGGCCAGAATCTCCACATAAACCCCGAAAGAAAAAAAAAAAAAAAAAACAGCATAGAAGAGTTATGTCCAAAGGAAAATATTTTCTCCCGCTAGATGGAGTTACACAACAGACCATAACAATACACACTGATTTAAGTTATCCTAGCTACATGCTGTCGTATGCTCGTAAAACAAAACAGTAATTCAAACTTAGGATATAGCAAATTATTAACTTTTTTAATTAAGAATTTTCCCGGATTTCTGTAGAAAAGTCTGAAACAATAGACATACTGTATTATCAATAATTATCTAGACGGTTAAATGCAATAATAATTAATAGGGTAGATGTACTGTACTTGTTGTGGCCATACTAAAACAATTTTCAACTTTAAAAATATTTTTATATTCTTACAATTTTTTAAAGCAATGAAACAGTAAAAATAATGAAAAAACATTTTTCGCTAGAGTTAGTACATCATTTTTGGCCACCCCTGTGCCCATCATAAAATATTTTGATTCACTTGTGGCCATGACTGTTTTTAAATATAATAAACTAAATAACCTTTAAAAAATTCTCACACTTCCTAAAGCTTCCTACGTTAGCATAAAACAACTGAATTATATATTTACTGTATTAAGGCGTCAGAACCTAAAATGAAAGGCTTGATGTCTGGTCATTTTTAAAGATGTGAATGCTATTGTTACTTGTTTTTTATGAAGTGATTTCTTCAATACCAATGTAAAAGGTGTACTTCTATGGTGCGTGAAAAGAATTAATTGATAGACTCAAAAATTAAATAATTTTTTTGTAAATAGTCTGAACTTCTAATTTATAAAAGCAATTATTTATTGTGACATTGTCACAATGTTGGGCTGCAATTTCTAATCATATTTTTAACTTAAAATATATCCTCTCCATCTCAAATTAGTGGCTTGCCCCTATACATACATCACACTTTTCCTTTAACAATACAGTTGTGCCAGTCATATCTCCAACACCTTCCAGGGGAAGCTTTTAGTTGAAATAACGCTCTTGAGTAGTTAATTACCTATACGGAAGCCTTCTGCCCTAAGGCTTCCGTATAGCGTCCCGGATTTCATCTATCTATCAGGTCAGTCCATAAGTTCGTGCGTGTTTTATGACCGTGAGAAAAATCTTGTTTTGCTGTTAAAAATGCCAGTCTAATGTGATACTTTTTACACTGAAGTGTTAAATTGGATCTCATTCATATAATACTGTTCAGAATTGGGAACATTTCAGTTGTTTATTTTTGTTAAAATGGAAGTAACAGATGAATATAAGAGACATGTTTTATACTTTTTATTTTTAAGTGATGAGAATGCTACAAATGCAGCCAAAAATTAAATACTGTTCATAATCAAACTGTAATTAGTGTAAGGACTGGGCAGAAGTGGTTTGAAAGATTTAGAAGTAATGATTTTAGTGTGGAGGATAAGGCTCGTACTGGAAGACCTGTTGACTTTGATGATGATGCTCTCTCTGCACTAGTTGAAGCAAAACCATCTTTAACAGTTGATGAAATTGCGGAACGTTTAAATTCATCCCATGGAACTGTTCATAGACATCTACAAGAAATCGGAAAAGTTTCAAAGCTAGGAAAATGGATACCACATGAACTGTCAATAGCTAACTGACAACAACGTCAACTGCTCAACTCAAAAGCTTCAACTGGTAAATTTTACCTCATCCACCATATTTGCCAAATATTGCTCCCAGCGATTATCATCTTTTTCGGTGTTTGCAGAATTTCTTAAAAGGAAAAACTTTTGAGGATGAGAACAATGTAAAAAAGGCTATTTCTGAATACAGTAGAACCTCGATTATCCGGACTAATTGGGGATAAAGGTAGTCCGGATAAGGAAAAATCCGGATAATCGAAAAAAATACTTTGTCTTTTAATAATAATACAATACGTTTTCTTTTCGATGACATATCGGTAATATTAAAAATAAATACTGTATTTAAATCGTGATCAAATTTTAAAGAAAAAAACGTTCGTATTGAATTTGGACTACTACTTACCAACGCTAACATTGTTTAAAAGGCCCTCTGGTGGCGCAATAAGACGGATTTTATAAAATAAAAAGCAGTTGAAACTGCATTTTTATGAATAAAAATTTGACAAACTATTTTTCGTTTTATGACGAGTAAAATTTTTTCGTCGCGTTCGCGGCTTTTAAGTAATGCATTAACCTTCGAAGCGCGAGGCCCTTCGGACCGCGAGGCATAGGCGGTGGCCCACGTTGTCTATGCTTATGCAGCCCTTGGTCATAGAAATGATGTAATTTGAATATAAAATTATTTATAAATACGTATGTCAAGTAGTGCTGTGCGATGTCTATAATTTTAACATCGATGTCAAACATCGATGTTTGCCTAAGCATCGATGCCAAATTTCGATGTCGGATTTCACATCGATGTTTGATCGATGCCCATTGGAACATCGATGTTCAATCAAGATAAACTCAAACAGTTTAAAAAAAACAAAACTTAATTTTATTTTCAACTTGTATAGTTCAATTACAGTTCCAATGCATACAGTTCTTCAATTGATAATGAATTTAAAACTAGAAGTTTATGTACACTCTTTGGCTTTAAAGAACTCCGCTTTTTGTTGATAGTATTTCCAGCTTTGGAAAATAATCTTTCTGCTGGAACTGAAGTGGCAGGAATGCAAAGCCACTTCATGGCAAGTTCACATAAATTATAGTTAAAAAATTTCATGGATTTCCACACATCCAAAGCATTACTATTGTGAGGCACAATAGGGTCATCTAAAAAAGTATTAAAATTTGAATTTAAAGTTGCATTTGTGTTAACATTTCTATCTTAATATCAATTTTTCTGGATGACCAAAGGTCATCATCTTCAAGTTTATTTTCTGCATTATTGTGGAAACTTATTTGAGCCTCAGCAGAGGGAAATTTACAAAGTTCTGCATTTACACATTTAATTGCATTTGCACAACATGCTGGACTTTTAAAATCTAGCTTTTTGAACCTTGGGTCTAGTAATGTGGAAACACTATATACTAACTTCGTCTCAGTGGATTTAAAACGGAAATCAAGATTACTAAAACATTTTTCCAGCAACTTCTTTCCCACATTTGTTTCTGTAGAAACCTTGCAAACTGTATTAAACATTAACCCTAAAAATGGGATAATTTTACTGATGGTAGTGTGAGTTTCTGCTGAAATTTCATTAGTTACTTTATAAAAAGGTTTTAGTACTTTAAGCGCATCATTCAAAGCACTTAATTCTCTACCAGAGAGCATGTCGGGTGCCCCTGGAAACTTTTGCAATGTTAGTGTAACAAAATTTTTTAGTAGTACAAATCTCTCAATCATCAAGAAATACGAATTCCATCGAGTCTCAACATGCTGAATTAATTTTAATGCCACAGAACCTTTTTCATTCTGCGATGAGTCGGCGTAAACAGACTAACCTGGCAGAGTTGAGGGTGAGTTTCAATGAGTGTGAGTTCGTTCACTGTTAAAATAGTGTAAATTTGTAAACATATTTGCAAGAACTTTGTTTCATCGCAATTTCTACTAAATTCCCGGACTGTCCGGGTGAAAACCGAACAGGTGGTAACACTAGGAACAAAGAATGAACTGCATGCATCGATGAATCAAAATTCACATCGATTCAGGATCGATGTTTCAAAAACATCGTAAGGTCGATGCATCGACGAACAAAAACATCGATGTATCGATGTCACATCGATGCATCGCACAGCACTAATGTCAAGTTATATTTTTATCATGACGCAAAATATATTTAAGAGTTTACGACCACTGTTCCGGGTAAGACGTTGCTGAAACAAAAAAAGTTATGCCTTCCATCATGTACATAAACAGTATCGTAATTCGCCAAGTGTAAATCAGCAAATTCGTAAAATTTTTGTTTATTTTGAACAATCCGGATAATGGAGGTCAGGATAATGGAGGCTCTACTGTATTTTGATTCAAAACCGAAATCATTTTACAAAGACGGGATTAAAAAGCTACCATCAAGATGGCAAGAAATTGTACAAAATAATGGTGAATACATTACAGATTGAAATAAGATTTAATTAAAATTTTTTGTTGCTTTTTTTGTAGATAAAAATGCGCACGAACTTATGGACTGACATGATAATTCCATTCTCGAAATTAAGGAAAGACATATCAACGAAAGTGAGGATTTAAAAGTCTATAAATTGCAGTCCAAACATCTTAATATGTAAATCTTATTATTTTTCATAACTTGAAAGAATCATAAAAGTAAAAAAAATTCAAATAAGCTAATGACAGTGGCATGTTATAGCTTCACGAATCCCATTTGAATTTGAATTAGGGAAGTCCCACGGACGCTGTTAATTTCAGATATTTTTCTTTGGGAGAAATTTTTTAGAGAAAATATTTTCTTATAAAAGATTGGTTTGGGGCTCCAGGCAATTGCATTTTTTGTCCATAGGATAACACGCTACTAGTTAACAAAAGTACTTTTGTATATTTTATTGTTAGATATACTGTTTTGTGTATAACATTACTATTGCAAATTTAATTTTGTTCATATTATACAATATGAACAAAAGCATATTGCATAGAATGAATGCGTAAGGACTTAAAACATACATTAATACAAAAAAAGACAACTTTTACATTCAAAATTAATTTAATTATAATGAAAATTTTAATTTCAAAGTTACTTTAATGCTACTACAAAATACCAGAGCAGTCGGCAAGTAGTAGCCCTACCCTACGACCAGCAAAATAGATTCATATAATACTTTATAAGTATTTTTGCCTATTGTAAAGAAAGCATTGATTTTATATACCACTTTAAGATAATGTTTCTAGTTTTTTCAATCATTTAGCATTTCAGGAAGCAAATTTTAAAGGGTTTAAATAAATATGTCTAGGAACAATTCCTTGTAATGTTTCTAGGACATTTCTTTTCAATTGTTTTTACTCAAATATCAACAGCTTGTAAGTGAACTGGGATGATGATAATGCTTGGTAGATGTAAAATGTTGCCTGAAAGAAAGGAACAATTAATTTTTCCTGAAATTAATGTTGATTTTCGCCCACTTTTTGTACCCAATATATTACTTTTCTTCTTGCCTCTACTATTTATCCTATTCAGGTGAGAGACTATCTTCTAGAGTCCTCTCCGTCCAATGAACACAGGACTGTAGAGAAAAGTTTCATATAAGTCTAATAAAATGATCCGTACAAATATCACTTACCCGCTAAGACGAGTGCACGCGTATAATCCATTCAGTAGGACAGTATCTCCATATACTTATTAAAAGTTATCTTTTGGAATTCTTTTAGGGTTTTCTGGCCTTTCGTTTTAGGGAAATTATGGCAGTTAATCGCCTGAATAATCAGGTGGCAATCTACTGTACATTAAATAAGGTAGCAAGTATTGTGTTGTTTTGATACATTTGATGATGCATCTGAATTTCTTGTTGTTTAACCCAGTGTTTCTTAACAGGGGGCCATGAACCCTGAGAGTCCATAAGAAGTTTGCCAAGAAGCTACCAAATTATGCAATATTTCCTGTAGAATAAAATAAAAAGAAAATTGATGTATAACCAAATATCGTATTGAATAGTGAAATAAGAAAGATAAAGTTTTCGTATTTAGTTTTTCTTATTTATTTATTTATTTCTTATTTCTTCCTACATACATATTCAGCAGCAAAAATCTCATTAAATTATTTTTGAATATTTTTTGTTCTTTCTATGAATTTTTAAATGTTTCTTATTTTATCTTTTGTTGAAAATTAATGAGTTTTTATGTTTAATTGTGAAGTTTGAATGTTATTTAAATAGATAATGAAATAATAAAGTTATGTTTTAAATTTATTTTATAAAAAAATAAAGCAATAATAAAAAAATCAATNAACAATTTTATATATTTTTTCACCTAAACATAATTCATAGTTTTTAATGCATTATTGTTAAAACATTTTAAATAATAAGTTAATATTTTCTACAGATTCTCTAATCCATTGGTTTGCTTTTCAAATCAAATCCTGTGGAAACTTAAATATAGACACTGAATATGACATTACTTTATATTTTCCTAGCAACCAGGTATACAACACAAACATAAATAGCTTACTATGAAAACATTACAGTACAAATGCAACTTTACTTTTTTTTGACACTTATATTGATAAACAATTTCCATTATGAAATGTATGGAAATTCTTATTTAAAACATATATAACTATTATATTCAAAGGAATTTAAATACTTACAGTATTATTGATTNTCTGATGACGAGTTGGAAGATGAGGTGTACCTTGAGGTTCTGCCACCAGAACCATCTCTACCTGCTCCTTTCCCTTTCCAAGAACTATCTGGCCCCAAACACTTGCCTCCTCCTGATTATCATCCTGTAGAATATCTTAACCTTTTTTCACTTTTTCTTTACTTCCCCTTATGGTGACGGAAACTAATAGGAACGCCAAGCAAGTTATAACTGGCATGGGGGAGAATGTTCCCAAATATCTGAAGATGTGGAAACCAGTCACTATTAAAGATATAAAGGGGTTTTTGGGTTTTTGGCTATTGTTTTTGCAATGGGAATTGACAGAAGACCAAAAATATCGGATTACTGGTCCAATCTTCCTCCGTATGAATCTAAATGGTATGCGGAAATTTGTAGCAGGGATCGCTATTGTAGCTTGCTTCGATTTTTCCATCTCGTAGATAGTAGTAAGTTGCCTGGCCCAAGGGAATTAGGTTATAATGCCTCTGCGCATTATCAACCTTTAGAGGATCACGCAAACAGGGTGTTCAGACATCTACATCCCACACCAACAAATATGCGTCGACGAGTCACTAGTGGGTACCAAGTGCCATAATCCTAACATTCAGTATCAACCCGGGAAAAAACATCACAGGTGGGGAATCAAACTTTGGATGCTGTGCAACTGTTTCACACTATTGCCTGGGCTTCTTCACTTACAAAGGGGCCAAGTCCCAGGTAGAGAAGCACAGTATCTCAAAGTTTGGTTTGGATTATACTGTTGTTAGGCAGTTAGTGACAGTTGGTAACTACAATAACAAGGGTTATCATGTGTTCGTCGATAATTATTTTACGTCTGTACCCCTTGTTCGTGCCCTCTATTCCCGTGGAACTTACTGTACTGGGACCGTGAGAGCACTAAGAAAGCAATTACCTCTTGGCTTCAAAGAGAGATTCACTGTAGGCCAAATCTCGTATTTCAGGTCTGGCCCCGTATTGGCTTGTGCATACAGGGAACGAGCAAATAATCCACAACCTGTTCGTCTTTTATCCAGCAACGAAATCCAGCACGACATCCAAATTGTTAAGAGACGCGGGGTGGTGAAAGTAAAGCCACAGGTAATTTTAGAATATAACAAATTTATGGGTTCAGTGGACACAAACGATATGATGCTATATACGTATTTGGATGAAAGGCGGTCCAGGAAATGTTGGAAAAAAGTAGCATTCAATATCATGGCCAGGATGATGTTGAATGCATACATTATTTATAAAGAAAATACAAGAAGCCGGATGACCCATCAACGCTTCATCCAAGAGGTAATTGCAAGACTGAAGAAGGAATCAAAGAAGGAGACAGTGCCTATATCCCACACACCCCCAGATCCCAGAGGACCACCAGGACTTCGAAAATTGCCTGGAAGGCAGCAATTCCGGTGCGTCGTGTGCAGCACTCCGAATCAAAAAAGAACATCAACACGAGTGTGCACAAGATGCGGGAAAGGACTGCATGCAGATTGCCTCATCAGACATCAGTGCTAACATTAAAGGTACATGAAATATAATTAATATAATTTTGTTATAGTTTTATATGCATGATTCTTGCAAAATGTACAAAATGATATTTTCTCTTAGAGTTTTGGTCCTGATTGCTGCTTCCATCCTCTCAATTGAAATGCTTGCCTAAGTAACTTTATGACTCCTTCATTTCCATCATGTCGTGATCACTACATTCCCATTCAAACGAACTCTCTCTGTTATGATAGCACAACTTTGAGATAATTTTGGTGTAAATCTTGAATTCCGATTTTTCCTGATCTTTGATCACTTATTTTTACGAAAATAGAAAAGAAATCGATAATTTTTGTACAAAAAATTCAGTAAATAAATTTTTTCCTTAAAGTGGAGTTTTTCGTGTTGAATTTACTAACGGTGTACACATACACACGAGAAATGTAGAACGATTCGATGTTTACATAAATAAAGTATTTACAGTATATCAACCGAACAGTTAAAATAGATATATTTTTAAATTTAAATAATTAATAGAACAAGAAATATTTCACTTAAAACTGTGTGTTTCATGAAAATAATAATTTGATATAATTATATGTTTTAAGGGACCCCAACTGAGTAAATAAAACCACAGAACACTGATACTGTAATTGGTCGCGGGTTCGTGCACTATCAATATGCTGACCACGTGAAGTATTTCGGATNTTTACTAACGGTTTACACACGAGAAATGTAAAACGATAACATAATTATAGAGCCAATTCGATGTTTAAATAAATAAAGTATTTACAGTATATCAACCGAACAGTTAAAATAGATATATTTTTAAATTTAAACAATTTAAACAAATGTAGCCGTAAGTTACTGTGTATGGCCATACGAACAGACGCTGGCTCATGGCAAACGCGGCCTTTCCTGCTTGAATTTTTACTTGAAATTACTTGAAAACTATGAAATTCTACTTGAAATTTTAAAATGACTGGTCCCAATTCTTATGTGGACTGACGAGGAAACGAGTGTCGATATTCGGCCCTACACAACGTGTATTTTTGTAACTTCTAATTTAAAGATAAGCGATCACAACTTGAACCTTATACCCCGTTCGCACCGATCATTTCGATCCAGATTGTGACTAAGGTCGGAGACTGTTCCGTGGTGCGAACGCTCTCGACCGTTTCAATCTCGACTGAAACGAGGTTCAATAGCAATCGACTGGAGACAGTTCTCGAAACTAGATCCAGTCATAAGAGAGATCCCACAATCCCACGCGCGCGAGAAAATACAAGATGGCTGCTGAACACGTGTCGGGCTATCGACAGAGAAACAAAAAAGACATCTGGAGAGACGACGACATCTGTCTATTATTAGATGTATGGCAAGAAAAAGTATTTATTTCTAACCAAAACTTCCATTTTGTTTGTTGGTGTTTGTGACTTACCGCGTAGTTACGTCAGTTTTATGATCGAGTGTAATAGCCGGGTTCTTCTCGAGCGGACTGTCTGTGCGAACAGCACGACGTTCGACTGGCGACAGTCACAATCCAGATTGTAGGTAAATCGAGATCGAAGTGAGTCGTGGATTGTGTGCGAACGTAGTATAATAACTGTGTTCACGGAATCGGACAACAGTTTTATTTATTAGAGTTCTAGGAAAGATCAAATATTAAAGTTTTAAATAGTGGATATTTTATTTTTTGCTCGATCTTATATTTATGCTATTCTTAATTTTATATATTATACTGTATAAATACAACACGGTATATTCAACCCATTTAATCTTTTATGTTTACGTGCAGTTTTTTTGAAAAGTGACAAACCCTGTTCGGAAGTATTTCAAAATATTATTTTGAAATATTATTTTGAAGTATTTCAAAATATTATTTTGAATTACTTCCGAAATCTCTGTCGGGTGTTCTTAGTTTGTGGAAAATTTTATCTCTAAAAGTTTGATAAAATGTTCACACATTAAGCCACAAAGCCACGTCAAGGCGACACCCATTTTGTGGTAGTTTTTTATTTTCCAGAAACTAACCCTGATTGTTAGACAGAATAACAATCAGAGAATAAAACTGGATATTCGTTGCTATCAATCAACTAAAATCATTCGCGTAAAATAAGATTATTGTGCCAATGCAATCAAATGTTCTTATTAGGTAAGAAGGATTCTCAAGAGAAATTTGTCAGTTTAAACTAAATACAAGAGCAATTTAATTAATGTTAAAAATCTTAAGAATTAACGCCAAACTGATATAAATTTTGTTCATAACGAATGCAAATTTTTATCTATGGATATTGCCATTATTGAATCATCTCGAAGTATAAATAGCAACGAATAAAATATGAATCGTTTACATTTTCAAAGTAACGACTATTTGCATAATATACATATAACACTGTTAAGTTCGATATACAATTAAAAAAAATTGTAACACGTGTCAGGTGTGTGTATGTTATCCAGCGTTGATGTACAGTCCACAGAATTGTCACACGTGTGAAGTGGGTTGATGTAATGGTGTATACCGCTAAGAATGCGGGGTGAGATTGTCCCGCCTAGAGAGGGAGAAATTGTGCGCTTCCCTTTGGCGGTGTGTCGAGTCAGTGCTGACCAGGGTGTTGACCAAAGTGGGTAGCTGTGTGGCTGGTCAAAAACCAGTGTTGTGATTATAAAATAATTGTCGGATGCCTGAGTGTTACTTGCTTGTTTGGGAAATTAAAGTTCAAATTGTGTTGTTATGTTGGAAAGAAACTGTGTACTGTTTTTAGACCGTGCAAACGGGAACATTTCACATCATTTTTTATTTTCTGGTCCGTCGAGGCGAATGAAGCGGATCGTGGTAACGTTGAGTGCAGTGCGAATGGATGAGATAGGGATAGTGTTGAGGCGTAATAATTTAATAATTTCTGGTTTACCCGAGTCGGAAAATGATAACTTGCAGGTTAAAGATATAGTATTGGAATTTTTTCAAAATAAATTAAGTGTTGATAATGCTAGTTTAGAGCGGTGCTATAGATTGGACCAACGACAGAAAGATAAAACTAGGTTGATTTACTGAAGTTTTTTAGACTATGGTGATAAATGTAAGATTAGAAGAGCGGCATTTAAATTAAAGGACTAGGATATTTATAATGGATGACCTTCCTCATTTAACTAGAGACAAGGAAAATAATTAATGATTTTGCTAGAGAAAAAAATAGGTTGGATGCTTCAATTACTTATTTAAATAATAGAAATGCGGTTAAAGTTGGTAGTAAAATTTATAAATATTATATAGTTTCTAAGAAAATGGAAGAACAAATTTCAATTTGACTGGGAGTAGGTACTGTACTGTACGTCCGTACTTTCATGGAATTGAAGGTATTGTAAATAAGCCTATCTCTTTTCGGAATTTTTTGTATACTTTTGATATAATTTTTTAAAATGGAAACGTGGTGGGATGGCAGGTCTGCTATTTCCGATTTTTAAAATATGGAAAAATTTTCTACCTTTTCGGAAGCAGGTTATCGAGAGGAAGATAGAGGTCGTTGTATTGGTGGCTGGATGTTGTTATTGTCCAACTCTTGGAAAGTGAATATTTTGGAAAAAGATAGACATTGGATTGTTGTGGAATTGACAGTAGGGCCTACAGTAATTTCTTTCTGTTTAAAAGTAATAGAAAACATCCCTGAGTTAAAAGCAACAAGTGGGAAAAGAAAAATGTCTTTGATGAAAATTACATCGGTACCGAAATCAATAGAAAAAGAAAAACTGGCGGACTTTATCTACGATCAAAATGACGAAATTAATGGTTCCTTTTCAAAGCAAGAATTCCATCAGAGTTTTCAAATGAAGTTCTCAATTAAACAAAGGAATACGGAGTACCGGACATGGGTTTATGAGGCAACACCGGAGGTTCAAGAGGTAATAAGCACGGAAGGAAAAATCAATGTACTGTACAATGGACAAGGTGTCCGGTATACGAATTCTCCCAGGTCAGACAGTGCTATAAGTGTTTGGATTTTGGACACTTTGCAAAGGAATGTGAGAAAAAATAGAGTATCTGCGCTCACTGCGAAGAAAAACATATATTTCGTGACTGCAAGAAGAAAGAGGAACCAGCTAAATGCATAAATTGTGTCCGCAAAAAACTTGACCAGTATCAACACAACTCGATGGACAGAGGATGTCCAGTTTACAACAGACACATAGAAGAAATCAATAAAAGGACTGCATATAATTACTAAATGGAATGACTCTTTGTAACTGGTGTTAAATATTAGCGCCAAACATTTTGTATTCGGCCGAAATAGGTGCCGTCTTGTATATATGTTTTAATTGTATATTCTTTGTATTCTTTTGTATTTTGGTTTTTTTCAATAAAATTCCGGTGCAGGCGCTCATGGTACTTCTCTTTTCATCTCCTTTCCTATCTCGTTTCACCTTTCCCCTTCGCCTCTTCACTTTTATCCTTTTCTCTCCTACCTTTTCACCCCAGGCAATACCAATGAGTAGTCCTGGTCTTCATCCCCTGTTATATAGAATGTCTATAGAATGTTTTATGTATATAAGACCTGCATTATGGAATACTATTTGGACAGAGGTAGTTAGGTTGGTTAGTTGTTATAAGATGGATTTTTTTAATTGGCCATTTTAATGCTCGCATTGGGGTAGAACTACAGGAATGGATTTATGATTGTAATGAGGATTTCGATCAGGATTGTATGGTGAGGTTATCACAAGATACATTAATAAATAATCGTGAAAGATTGGTGTTGGATTTTTGTGAAGATGCGGGATATATTATTTTAAATGGTAGAGGCTCATTTATGTCTAAAGGTTATTTTACATATGTGGGTGTTATAGGCTCCTCTGTAATTGATTTAGCTTTGGTTAAGTTAAATCGATTATCTATTGTAACAAGGTTTTCTGTATTAGATAAAGTATATAGTAATCATTTTCCAATAAGTGTAGTTTTAGATTGTAAATATAAAAAGGAAATTCGAAAATCATTTAAGAGGTCTATGAGTAAAAGAAAGAATTTTTTGGAGGAAAGAAAGTAGTGAGAATGTAAATTATAAGTATAGGGAACTATTGTATGCGATTCAGAGTCAGTCAGTATTAACGTTTGAAGGTTTGATTCATTTAATTAAATGTTCATTTTCAGATTGGTGTTAAAAGCCGGTAGAATTTTCCAATTTTGTGTGGTTTGATACAGATTGTAAGTTGAGTATTGCAAGAAGAAATCAGGCGTTGAACAGGATGAGACGAGCAAAGATTGGAAATAGTGTTGCTGTGAAGAATTTTGTTAAAGAACATAATGTGACTCGCAATTTATGTAGAGTAAGAAAAGGCTTTTCTTTTTGCAGAAGATCAATAAGAATTTGGCGTCTGGTGATAGTAAACAGTTCTGGCGATTCATTAATTTCTTTGTTAAGAGTAAATACAGGGAGTTTTCAGATCTTGATTGGGTAGCTTTTTTTTTTTTAAAGAAATTTTATTCTTGTAAATATTTACCGGATATGTCTGTATGTGAATTGGCAGGATGATATGTTGGATATGGAGATAACAGAACAGGAAGTCAAAAAGGTTTTAGCTACTATAAAAAATGGTACTGCTCCAGGTATTGTTGGAATACTGGTGGAAATATGTAAGAATTTCCCAGATCTGATTAGATATATTGTAGGTTTGTTTAATAATGTGTATCAATCAAGAATGATTCCTTTAGACTGGCGAATATGTAAGATTATTCCTATATTTAAAAAAGGACATAGAAATTTACCTGATAATTATAGATCAATTTCGTTACTACCGACGATTTCTAAAGTCTTTTGTAAAATTTTATGTATGCGTTTGGTATCTTGGTTGAATAAGTTTGAAATATTTTCAAATTTCCAGGCTTTTATATGCATTAATACAAAAGTCTTTAAAGAAGAAACGAGGTAAACTTTACGCCTTTTTCGTTGATTCGACCTCGGCATTTGATTCGTTGGATAGAGATCTTTTGTGGTGTCAACTTTTGAAGATTGGGTTGAGCTATAAATTTGTAAATTTTTTTGATTTGGTTGACTAATACAGAGGCGTGCGTGTCTACTAAGGAGGGTACGACTGATCTATTTTTCACGTTAAAAGGTTGTATATTGAGCCCAATACTGTTCAACTTATATCTATATCCACTCGTAAGTAAACTGAATGACTGTAATTTGGTGGGTATTGATCTTTTGGAAACGGATGTAAAAATCTGTTCTAATAATTGGAATTGGTTTTTACAAAATCGCAAAATATTAGTTGATGAGTATAAGTATCTGGGTGTAGTTTTAGTCTAATGGACGTTTTTTAAAACATTTAAAGTATATTCACAGTAAAGCGACTTTCGGAATTGATAGGATTATTAAGGCTTGTGTATCTGGTAGATTGGTACGTTGGAAAGATAAATTAAAATTATTTGAGTCATTTATTCAATCAGTAGTGTTATATGAATCCGAAATTTGGGGCTTTAATTGGAGAGATAGAGATGATAATATACAAATTAATTTTATTAAGTGTTTATTCTCTCTAAAGAGATGGATTCCATCGTATATTATATATTTGTAGTTTCAAAGAGACCCCCTTTATTTTAATATAATAAAAAGTAATTTAAGATGGTTACGCAAAAGTCTGTTAGTAAACTTACAAAATCCGCTAAATTATTTTTAATCTCTCAAAGAGTAGCGTGGGGAGATCGAATTGTGTCTTTGTTGCAGAAGTCCGGCTATCGAAATGATCCGATAATGTTAAATGAAATTGAGATTTTTAATATTTTAATGAGTTTGGCGANGTAATTAGTTAAAGTTTCAAATTTGTAAATTATTAAATTAATTAATTTGATGTTTATATAAGTATTTTAACATAAATGCAAGCAAAATTTTGGTATATTCTTCGATTAGATGCAATTGAAGGAGTGAAACAACAGACAAGAAACATCGTTTCAAATATTTTTAATACAGTAGAGATGTACTACATTTTTCATTATTGTTCTAAATTAATAAAAGAGATTGCATTTTACATAATATATTTTTAAACTTTTTCAATTAATCTGGGGAATATAAATGACTTATGGATTTAATTAATCAATAACCATACATCTATAATGGCATTCTGCATTATATAAAATTAAATATCCTGAATTAATTTAGAAAATTTAACATTTTATAATGAATAATGCAACAATTACAAGCATTTCCAACTAGAAAAGTAAACTCAATTGCATGTAATTACTTCAAATAATGTAGTTGAGCGTATACATTTATATAATATTGTAAAAGATAACTTTGCCCGCAAAATCTACGCGTGCAAAATTATCTTAAACAGTACGGTGTAACTACATGCTCAGCTGCAGCAAAAGTCACTTTAAGCAAACCGATGATTTTTATATTGCTATTTCAAATGGCCTACGTAACTGACTTTCTTGTCCAATTGTATTAAACACGATTTACCATCAAGGACATAAACATCACAAGTTCATTATTTCTCACTACTTTGCATACTGATTCGAATAAGTAAATATCGGTAGTGTATGGAAAAAACACACCTACATAGAGAATAATGTCGTACAGAAAGTTATGCTTAGGATATATTCTAACACCGATTTTATATTCTGCTAAAGTATACGCACTAGATTTTTGTACTCGATGCAAATGCATATCAAATACGAAGAAATCGAAAAAACACAAACTTCTTTCGACACTATTCAATATGTACGCAGATATTATCGAGATATTTTTATGGACGGTGGCAATACTTTTCATTATCAGATTATTCAACATGAATTTGTATGTTCTACGGGTAATTCATGTGTACAACAATTATGCTTTCCCAGCGGCAGTTGCCTGCGGTTTCGTATCCATTTATTTTGCGGGTCAGTTTAGCATTTTGAGAAGAAGCAAGATTTTGCTCATTGTGTAATTAGCAGTTACGAAGAAGAATGGAAAATAATTGACCAGATACAGATCTATTTAATCAATTTTCTTTCTGTTTTATTCTTTTTATCGATGAATCTCGTTGTAATGACCGGTGTTGTTTTCTTCGCCATAATAAAAAAACAGAATGGTACGGATACAGAAGCATTAATTTGTGCTTTCATTCACTCTTTATGGTTTTTGTATGCTGCGGGACAAATTATATCCTACGTCGTAATATGTACAATATTATTTTACATTTTGGCAAAAAGACTAATGAATCTGTCTATTGAACTGATTGAAATGATTGTACGAAATATGAACTTCTTCGAATTAAACGTCTCATCGAATAAGCTTAATGCATTAATGAATAAACATCAAAAACTTTGGCAATTCGTTGAAATGATTAATGAGAATTGGAGTATTCTCATACCTTTTATATACACACATTTTCTTTATGCTACTTGTTTCGCGATTTATGCGACTTTATTTGTCAAAATGGAGCTGAGGCTTAGAATCTGTTTTTCAGTCTTATCTTGCATACTTATTGTAGGAATGATTTCAGTGAGTTGGGCTTTACCACATTTAACGTCATTGGTAAGTACAGAATACATTCTAATATTTATTGTGATGTTTACTAAATTTAATATAATTGGCGTTAAACGAAAAAATAATTACAATTTACTGATAGAGAAAATTTTTGGGATGTTTCCGCACTGGAAATTAACCTGTCACATGACACCAAATGTGTGCTAAAGTGCACAAACATCTTAGGACACATTTTAAAAAACGCTTGTGTAAAGTAAATTAAGATATAAAAAATGCTCTACAAATTCAAAATTATGATAGCTTTATGCTGAAATGCTGAATCCAATATTTGGAGACTCTTTCAGTGGTTTTTGTTCAAAGTGCATACAAGTGCATACAAAGTGCTGCAAAACAAATGCTAATTGCTTTATATATTTTTTTATTATAAAAGACCGGTACAAATGTGCATTTTTGATAAAGGCAATTTGCTGAAAATACAAATATTTGTAAACTAGGCGATACTCTTCAAAATTTTGAATTAAAATCGAAACAAATAATTTTGAAAAATATCAGTGGTTAAACTAATTTACATGAAGAAAAGTTAAGGTCATAAACTCACTATTTTGATTTCGTGTCTTTCTAGGCAACTTGGTACCTTAGGATGGTTCTCGCTTTCGAAGATTGAAATTAACATATTTAGAAAAATAATCCACGAACAATTTTTAATTTGGCTTGCTCAGATTTAATTTTGCACGTAGGCAGAACATTAATTTAACTCTTTAATTACATAAGCCATTTGGCTGTCACTCTGAAAATTTTTCAAACAAAGGCTATCCTGAATACATAAAATTATTCTCACGACCCAGTCATTCGGATTGTGGAATTGACAGAATCTTTGTTATCGTTGAGAACGTTCTAATTGTCTGTAATGAGGAAAAAAGTTTAAAAACTTTAATTTCCCTTACAAGTAGGACAAAAATGAATTACAAGATTTATCATAAAATTTTTTTCTTTATAACTTTTTATGTTAATAATATCAAACGATATATTAAAGATGACGATTCTTTCTCTATCAGATGTATGACAGCTTTGTAAATATCGAAAGATTTTCACCTGAAAACTTTTATTTACATTTCAAGCTAAAGGTAATTAATATTTTTGTAATATTTTATATTTAGTTTATGTAAACGTACAACCCACAACAATAAACGTTGTAAAATTAAAATAAGATTATATACGATATTTCAAAAACAATAAACTATATTACACTTTGGAGATGAATGACTTTATGAAGAGGTTTGCGAAGCATCAACTGGGTATGAGCATCGGAGGATTCTTCTATGTAAAGCGAAATTTTGTGATAAGAGTAAGTATTAATTATGATAAATAAGATGATTGATTAAAGTTTAATTTAAAAACAATTTTAATATTTCCAACATTTTCATATTTATTGTTATGAAAGGGATAAAAGTTATTTTTGAAGTGTATGTGAAATTTTAAATGCTAATATTAGATGAAATTTGAAATATCACATCTGAAACATTCTTTCTCTCTCTTCCTGCCTGCCCCTTGACGTAACGTTCAATTAGTTACTCGTGCGAAGACCTGTTTCTGCCAAATTTTAAAAAATTCTGGCATGCAATTTTGAGATGTAAAGCAAAATGGACGTCAAGTCACGTACAGTACATGCACACACATACAAAATTTTGTAAGGGTTTATTTTGTATATTTTTCGGTTATGGTGTGTCGATATCTCGAGAAATGCAAAACCAGAGCCTCGACATAGGAGCTGCATTATACCTTTCGTACATTATATTATATAAAAGCTGGTAAAATAATATAACTCTTTCAAACACTTATAACTGTTTTTGAAAATTACATTCTTTAAAACATTACTTTTAAACTTAAATTGCACTGTAAGTGTATTATGAAATTTATCTTTTAATTTTTCCAATATGTAAAAATTAAGACAAAGTTTACACACGTCTGTAAACAATAGAGTCTGCCAGCCCAATTGGTGATATAATATAAAGCATAGGATAAATTTTTACAACCCTAGTTATATTCGAATGTGTAAAAACTACAGGCTCTGTAGACTATTTTATTATTGTGTGGGCCATTTGACAATCTACTCTATTATATTAATTAGAGATTTCGACATATCGCGCCAGAAATAGAAATAATACAGGCAAAACAATTGAATAAATATATTTTTTAAATTTTATTTTAGGTAATCAGTGGACTATATTCCATATTTTCTTCATTTGTTGAAATATATGGGGTCCTGAAACATGATAAGAAATGTATTACCAATTATGGAAACAGTCCAAGAATTGGTGGTGATATTACCATTTCTACAAATGGAACATATTAAAGTTACAAATTTTAATAGCTAGAAAAGAAAAGAAGTTGAACAAAGACAATTTAAATCGAAATTGTGAAAACGTAAACAAAACTACAGGCATAGTCTTACTTAAATTTATGAAAAATAAAGGAGAAATATATTTAGCATTTAAATATTTTGCATCGTTCGTTTGTAAAAGCAAGAAAATGATATAATAAGAAGTATAATAGCTCATGCTGTATGTTTCCGCAAAACATTTCTTAAAATAATTACGATCTATATGAAAAGAATAAAGGTTTTGTTGTATAAAACAGTTTGTCAACTAATCTGGCAATATTAACAATATATCTAGTCAAACATTGACATTTTCTCGCGTTATATTATAAAATATTGTTATTGTTACAGCGCTGTTTTATTTATCGGCGTTCTTTCTTTTCTATTAAATGGGATAATTTCGCTGTGGGAACTAAGAAGAGCATTTTTAACAACTCCATGATGTGCAGGACCAAAATAAGGTGGCAGTCATACACGTCATACACGTCATTCCCACTGTGACCACTCTGAATTCGATACTGGAACCTTTAAAGCAGTAGGATTTATCGTTATTTGCATATCACTTCTTATCTAACCTGATTTCAATTTAACCATTACTGAATTGCCATTGTGTTATGCAGTAATTTTATTCCATTGTATGTTGTGCAGTGAGCTGTTGTCCTGTCATATTTCACGGCCTTTTAAAGGATAAAACAATAATTTTCTGAATTTTCTAAAAAATAAAAGTAGGCATATATTCATCTCTAGCACGTGATTCCAAGCTTTATAATGTTAAAAAAGTTCAAAGTTTCATTATTTTTCATAATATTAACACATAAATATTTAACGTTTATGCAAAATCCTTTGTACTGTACTGTACATTAAATAATAGAAGACGCATGTCACAATACTTGTAATGAAAATGACAAAGAAAATCATAAGTATGTTTGATAAATATAAATACTGTATTTAGGCCTATAGCTAACAATGAACATTCGTGGAAAAATGTTTATTTATTCTGTAGGGAATATGCCTTCTGCAGAGGCTGTTTACTAATCTGAAAAATATTGATCGATGTGTGCTCAGTATTTCTGGTGTGAAATTTGAAGGAAATGAACAGTACTTGATAGAGCTGACTATAACTGCACTACAGTAATGCTTCACATGTGTAGTGTAATACGATTTTTTTATGCCTATCAGAGTTGCAACATTTTCATATTAAACCAGTGATTCTCAAACTTTTTCGATCCACCGCCCCTTTGTTCCATAAAGTTATACCCAACGCCCCCTAACCCATTTTCTCTTGTGTGAGAAAAAAATTGGAAATATTC